>NC_041386.1:450494689-450527224 GCF_002162155.2 Triticum dicoccoides
CGGCGGAGATGGCGGGGCGGCGGCGCGGCCGGTCGGCTCAGGGAAGAAGGACAGGCGGCGGCGGCGGCGGAGTGGCCCGGTCGGGCGCGGGAGCGGGCTGGAGATGGGCTTCGGGCCCGGCGGCGGTGGCGATGTGGACCGGGCGGCGTGGCGAATCGTGGTGCGCCACGTGGCGGCGGACAGGCGGACCGGACGTGTCCGTCGGCGGGAATGTGTCCGGCGGCGCGCGGTGGGATTTTTTTTTAGGGTTCGGAGGTAGGGGAAGATCCGAAAAACGGGGGGTGTATATATAGGCATAAGTGGAGCTAGGAGAGTCCAAATGAGGTGCGGTTTTCGTCCACGCGATCGTGATCGAACGCTCTAGGACATGGAGCTGAGTTTGGTGGGTTTTGGGCCAAATTGGAGGGGTGTTGGGCTGCAACACACATGAGGCCTTTTCGGTCCCTCGGTTAACCGTTGGAGTATCAAACGAAGTCCAAATGATACGGAACCTGACAGGCGGTCTACCGGTAGTAACCCAAGGCCGCATGACAAGTCTCGGTCCAATCCGGAGATGTTTAATCCCCACACACGAAAGAAAGCTAGAAATGGCCACCGGAGGAGAACGAAGCGCCGGAATGCAAAACGGACAACGGGGAAAATGCTCGAATGCAAGAGATGAACATGTATGCAAATGCAATGCACATGATGACATGATATGAGATGCATGAAAATGAAAACAACACACGGAGACAAAACCCGAACCCGAGGAAATAAATATAACTTAACGCCGGAAACGGCAAGAGTTGGAGTACAAATTGGGAAAGTTACATCCGGGGAGTTACACATGAGACGATCACGTATGCAAATGCGATGCACATGATGCCATGGTATGAAATGCATGAAATGGACAAAATGCAAAATGAAGACAAAACCCAACCACGAAGGAAAACTCATAACTTAACACCGGAAAAGGCAAGAGTCGGAGTACAAATATGGTAAGTTACATCTGGGGTGTTACAGATCCTACATATAATTATTATGATAGAGGAAAATATGGTTGTAGAAATTTTCATGTTATTAGATTTCTTCTCGTTATGTTGAGATTGTCAATGTTTTATTCCTCTCCTTTGCGCATGATAGATATTGCTTGTATTGATAATTTGTTTTCTTATATAATGCCTATGCATAGGAATTATGTTAGACTTAGATGTTATTTTCACATGCTTCATGATGCTCACTTCGTGTTTCAGTTACTATCTTTCATGTGAGCATCATTAAAATTATAGATGCCTAGCTTAATGGCTTTAAAGAATAGCGCTTGTTGGGAGGCAACCCAACTATATTTTTGTTCTTTGCCTTTTGTTCCTGTTTAGAAATAAATAATTTATCTAGCCTATGTTATTATTGTGTTTTTTATGTTTTAATTAGTGTTTGTGCCAAGTAAAGCCTTTAGGATCTTCTTGGGTGATTATTGTTTGATCTTGCTGATAAAAACAGAAAGTATGCGCTCACGAAAATAATTTACATTTCTTACCGGAGAGCGATAAAATACCAGTTTCAACTGCAGTAGATCAATATACAATTTTTCCTGGTCGTCCTAATTTTTCAGATTTTTTGGAGTTACACAAGTATTAGAAACATCCAGATTGCTATAGACTCTTCTGTTTTTGACAGATTTTGTTTCTCGCGTGTTGTTTGCTTATTTTGATGCATCTATGGCTAGTATCGGGGGTATGAACCATAGATAAGTTGGAATACAGTAGGTTTAACACCAATATAAATAAAGAATGAGTTAATTACAGTACCTTAAAGTGGTGGTTTATTTTCTTATACTAACGGAGCTCACGGGATTTTCTATTGAGTTTTGTGTTGTGAAGTTTTCAAGTTTTTGGGTAAAGATTAGATGGATTTTGGAAAAAGGAGTGGCAAGAGCCTAAGCTTGGGGATTCCCAAGGCACCCCAAGGTAAAATTCAAGGACAACCAAAAGCCTAAGCTTTGGGATGCCCCGAAAGGCATCCCCTCTTTCGTCTTCATGTATCGGTAACTTTACTTGAGGCTATATTTTTATTCACCACATGATATGTGTTTTGCTTGGAGCGTCTTGTATGATTTGAGTCTTTGCTTTTTAGTTTACACAATCATCCTTGTTGTACACACCTTTTGGGAGAGACACGCATGAATTGGAATTTATTAGAATACTCTATGTGCTTCACTTATATCTTTTGAGCTATACAATTTTGCAGCTTCACTTATATCTTTTTAGAGCATGGTGGTGGTTTTATTTTATAGAAATTATTGATCTCTCATGCTTAACTTATATTATTTTGAGAGTCTTTTAGAACAGCATGGTAATTTTCTTTGGTTATAAAACTAGTCCTAATATGATGGGCATCCAAAATGGGTATAATAAAAACTTTCATATAAAGTACGTTGAATAGTAGGAGAAGTTTGATACTTGATGATTGTTCTGAGACATGAGGATGGTGATATTAGAGTCATGCTAGTTGAGTAATTGTGAATTTGAGAAATACTTGTGTTGAGGTTTGCAAGTCCCGTAGCATGCATGTATGGTGGCCGTTGTGTAACAAATTTGAGGCATGAGGTATTTCTTTGATTGTCTTCCTTATGAGTGGCGGTCGGGGACGAGCGATGGTCTTTTCCTACCAATCTATCCCCCTAGGAGCATGCACGTGGTGCTTGGTATTTAATGACTTGTAGATTTTTGCAATAAGTATGTGAGTTCTTTATGACTAATGTTAAGTCCACGGATTATACACACTCTCACCCTTCCACCATTGCTAGCCTCTCTAGTACCGCGCAACTTTCGCCGGTACCATAAACCCACCATTTACCTTCCTCAAAACAGCCACCATACCTACCTATTATGGCATTTCCATAGCCATTCCGAGATATATTGCCATGCAACTTTCCACCGTTCCATTTATTATGACACGATCCATCATTGTCATATTGCCTTGCATGATCATGTAGTTGACATCATATTTGTGGCAAAGCCACCGTTCATAATTTTTCATACATGTCACTCTTGATTCATTGCACATCCCGGTACACCACCGGAGGCATGCATATAGAATCATATTTTTATTCTAAGTATCGAGTTGTAATCTTTGAGTTGTAAATAAATAAAAGTGTGATGATCATCATTATTAGAGCATTGTCCCATGTGAGGAAATAAAAAATAGAAAGCCAAATAAAAAAGGAAGGCCCGAAAAAAGATAAAAGAAAAAAAAGAGAGACAAAGAGAGAAGGGACAATGCTACTATCCTTTTTCCACACTTGTGCTTCAAAGTAGCACCATGATCTTCATGATAGAGAGTCTCTTATTTTGTCACTTTCATATACTAGTGGGAAATTTTCATTATAGAACTTGGCTTGTATATTCCAATGATGGGCTTCCTCAAATGCCCTAGGTCTTCATGAGTAAGCAAGTTGGATGCACACCCACTTAGTTTCTTTTGTTGAGCTTTCATACATTTATAGCTCTAGTGCATCCATTGCATGGCAATCCCTACTCACTCACATTGATATCTATTGATGGGCATCTCCATAGCCCATTGATACGCCTAGTTGATGTGAGACCATCTTCCTCCTTTTTGTCCTCTCCACAACCACCACTCTATTCCACCTATAGTGCTATGTACATGGCTCGCGCTCGTGTATTGCGTGAAAGTTGAAAAGGTTTGAGATTACTAAAGTATGAAACAATTGCTTGGCTTGTCATCGGGGTTGTGCATGATTTGAGTATTTTGTGTGACAAATATGGAGCATGACCAAACTATATGATTTTGTAGGGATGAACTTTCTTTGGCCATGTTATTTTGAGAGGACATAATTACTTTGTTAGTATGCTTGAAGTATTATTATCTTTATGTCAATAAACTTTTGTCTTGAATCTTTCGGATCTGAACATTCATGTCACAATAAAGAAAATTACATTGATAAATATGTTAGGTAGCATTCCACATCAAAAATTCTGTTTTTATCATTTACCTACTCGAGGACGAGCAGGAATTAAGCTTGGGGATGCTTGATACGTCTCCAACGTATCTATAATTTTTTATTGTTCAATGCTATTATGTTATCTATTTTGGATGTTTAATAGGCTTTAATATGCTCTTTTATATTATTTTTGGGACTAACCTATTAACCGGAGGCCCAGTGCCAGTTTCTATTTTTTGCCTATTTTAGTGTTTCGTAGAAAAGGAATACCAAACGGAATCCAAACTGAATGAAACCTTCGCGATGATCTTTCTTGGACCTAAAGCAAACTAGGAGACTTGGAGTGGAAGTCTGGAAGTCCGTGAGGCGGCCACGAGATAGGAGAGCGCACCCGGGGGTAGGCGCGCCCCACCCTCATGGGCCCCACGAAGCTCCACCAACGTACTTCTTTCGCCTATATATACTCTTATACCCTAAAAACACCAGGGAGAGCCACGAAACCACTTTTCCACCGCCGCAACCTTATGTACCCATGAGATCACAATCTTGGGGCCTTTTCCGGCGATTTGCCGGAGGGGGAATCGATCATGGAGGGCTTCTACATCAACACCATAACCTCTCCGATGAAGCGTGAGTAGTTTACCACAAACCTTCAGGTCCATAGTTATTAGCTAGATGGCTTCTTCTCTCTCTTTGATCTTCAATACAAAGTTCTCCTTGATGTTCTTGGAGATCTATTCGATGTAATACTATTTTGCGATGTGTTCGCCGAGATCCAATGAATTGTGGGTTTATGAACTTGATTATCTATGAATATTATTTGGTTCTTCTCTGAATTCTTATATGCATGATTTGATATCTTTGCAAGTCTCTTCGAATTATCGGTTTAGTTTGGCCTACTAGATTGATCTTTCTTGCAATGGGAGAAGTGTTTAGCTTTGGGTTCAATCTTGTGGTGTCCTTTCCCAGTGATAGTAGGGGCAGCAAGGCACGTATTGTATTGTTGCCATCAACGATAAAAATATGGGGTTTATTGCTTGAGTTTATCCCTCTACATCATGTCATCTTGCTTAATGTGTTACTCTGTTCTTATGAACTTAATACTCTAGATGCATGTTGGATAGCAGTCGATGTGTGGAGTAATAGTAGTAGATGCAGAATCATTTCGATCTACTTGACACGGACGTGATACCTATATTCATGATCATTGCATTAGATATCTTCATAACTATGCACTTTTCTATCAATTGCTCGGCAGTAATTTGTTCACCCACCGTAATATAGGTTATCATGAGAGAAGCCACTGGTGAAACCTATGGCCCCGTGTCTCTTTCTTATTATATTGCATCTCTTTTATTATCGCATCTTGTTTACTATTTTGCAATCTTTACTTTCCAATCTATACAACAAAATACCAAAAATATTTATCTTATTATATCTATCAGATCTCACTTTCGCAAGTGACCGTGAAGGGGTTGACAACCCCTTTATCGCGTTGGTTGCGAGGTTCTTGATTGTTTGTGCAGGTACTAGGTGACTTGTGCGTTGTCTCCTACTGGATTGATACCTTCTCAAAAACTGAGGGAAATACTTACGCTACTTTGCTGCATAACCCTTTCCTCCTCAAGGGAAAACCAAGCATGCTCAAGAGGTAGAGGTACTGAGGAGCGCGCATCTGCTACCTCTTGAGCACAGAGTTGGTTTTCCCTTGAAGAGGAAAGGGTGATGCAACAAAGTAGCGTAAGTATTTCCCTCAGTTTTTGAGAACCAAGGTATCAATCCAGTAGGAGATCACGCTCAAGTCCCACACACCTACACAAACAAATAAGAACCTTGCAACCAACGCGACAAAGGGGTTGTCAAGCCCTTCACGATCACTTGTGAGAGTGGGATCTGATAGATATGATAAGACAATATTTTTGGTATTTTTATGATAAAGAGAAATAAATATGCAAGGTAAAATAAACGGCAAAGGAAATAATGTGGCGACCCGACCCGAATGGATCAAGTGCCCTGTGCTCAGGTGTCATCCCTGGATCAGTAATGCTGACACCACACAGTACATCGAAGGATTTATAGCAGAGTGGCAATCACACACTTATTACATCGTTGTCTCAAAGAGAACTTATTACAATAAATATGGCTTAAGGCCATCTAATAACGATAACATCGGAAGACTCGGAAGATAAATGGGTCCATCAACTCCAACGACATCACTGAGTATAGAACCACGACCTAAAAGCACCTTATTCGTCATCTGAAAAGTCTGCAACATGAGAAGTTGCAGCCCGAAAGCGGGTCAGCACATGGAATATGCTGGCAATGTAACACATAGAGAGTAATGGAATGAAACAGCTATACTATATGCATATATGGCTGGTGGAAAGCTCTATGGTTAAAGTTTTGCGTAAAGCCAGTTTTTCCCTACTGCAAAGGAAGAAATTTATTTAACTATCATGGTAGTTGTTAAACATCGAGAATGGTTGACAGCATTCCGATCCCAATTAAGTGAACAGTTAAAACCCAACAACATTAATTAGAAGTAACATGTTGAGATTCACATGATATTCAAGTACTAGATACTCAAGTTGTCCATAACCGGGGACACGACTAGTCATGATTAGTTTGTACACTCTGCAGAGGTTTGCGCACTTTTCCCCACATGACTCGATCGCCTCCGTTTGTTTTCTCGCACTACATGGTGTTTGAGAAACGGATGACCGAGACATAGTCTTTCAGAAGCGCTAGCACCTTACATGTGGGGTAGACCGTACCACCTACAACCCCTACATCCGCTAGTCCACCCTGTAAGAGTTCGCACAACTTAGTCAACTATGCCAGAGCCCATAGTAGCATGTGGCTGCACACGGAAGTTTCTAGCATGAAAGATCTTATGATCCCTTTGAGCCTGGGTGGCGGTCCAAAATAAAACAGGCAAGTCCTGATAGACATCAGGTGCCTCAATCCACCCAGATGTGTGTTTAAGTTGCCACCTTAGATAAACCATTAAAATTATCAACTCACATCTGTCATGGATATCACTCACCCAATCCACGTCTACTAGCATAGCATGGCATAATAAGCAAATGTAGAAGTAACTCCCAAAGGTTTCATAATAATACAGGTGATAGGTACTACCTCATCTACTTCCCATCCCACAATTTAATTAGATCCTAATCATGCAATGTGAGAGGATTGATCTAATGCAATAAAACATGGGTTGTAGAAAAGGTATGATCAAAGTGTTACTTGCCTTGCTGATGATCCGCGAGACCTAGGGTTTCGAAGTAACAAGCGGCGCAATCCGGGTGATCTATCGCAGACAAACAACAAGCATACAATAAGTACTCATCAAATGCACAGGTAAAACTCGAACAGGAGAACGAACCAGGAAGTTCAACTTAAGAACTCCGGTTGCAAAGAAAGAACGAACCGAACAAAGAAACGGAAAACAAACGGCGGAAGAAAACAACTCGGTTCTAGCAAGTTGAAACTAGGTCAAATTTTACCGGGGCAAAAACTTGTTTAAGTTGATTAGACGGAACAGCGGTTTCGAAACGAAGCTCCAGGCGCTTGAATCACCTGATTCCGATAAACGAGCGAGAAGAAAGACTAGAACGAAGATCGGATCTGAGATCGCGATCGCGGAATAAATCTGATGAAAAGAAAGAGATGAACGGTTAAACGAATGGGCGTCGTTAACCGGGGAATAATCGGTGATCATGTTCGTTGAGACGAACGGTCCGAAAGAAGAACGAAAACCGGTCTAGGGTTTTCGGAAAAGAAAACTGAAACAAAAAAATGAGACAAAACCGGAACGGTTAAGAAAGAACCGGAACGGTTTAGAAGAAAAACTGAACCGAGGGGAGAAAAAGAGACGCGGCGCGGGACAACCTCGGCGAGGCTCCGGTGAACGGCGGCAACAGCGGCTATAGGGCGGCGGCAGCTATAGGGCGGCGGCGGGTGAGGGGCGCGGGGTGGGGCGGCTAAGGCGGCGGCTTGGGCTGCGCGCTGCTGCTTGCTGCGGCTTAGGAGGAGAGGGGCTTGGGGTTTTGATTTGATGTTTTGGAGGGGGGTGTTGGTATTTATATAGGTGAGGGGAGGGGGTTTCTTGGGGTAGGGGACAAGAAATAGAGTAGGAATCAGAAAGAAAAAGAGGAAACGGAGTAGGACTAAAGTCCTACTAGGATTCCAAAAGGAGCGGCGACGGCCTGCGCCTGGCGCCTGGCGCGCGCGCGGCTGGGAGGCGGCCGGCTAGCTGGGCCTTTGGCCCGGCTGGCCTGCGAAGATTTTTTTTAATCGGTTTCGCGCGCAGAAAAACACAGAAAAGAAAATCTAAACGAGTTCCAAAACTCCTAAAGTAAATTTTCCCCGACTCCTAAAAATGAGTCAAACAAAATGAACTTTACTCCGGACCTAGAATGCAATTTTTGAAAACATGCATTTTTCCCTATCCAAATAAAAAGCAAACAAAACTCCGGCAAAACCAAAATTTGATTTATTCATTGAATCTTCATTTTTCCTAAATTTGGGAAAGTCATATTATTCCCTCTCTCATTATTTTTGATATTGGAAAAATAATTGAAGATGAAATAAAATAAATCAAATGATCCTCTTTTCAAAATTTGAGAAAAGTCAAATATGAAAATAACGAAATCTCCAACTCTCTCCGGGGGTCCTTGAGTTGCGTGAAATTTCTAGGATCGGGCAAAATGCAAGAAAATATGACATGCATAATGATCTAATGTATAACATTCCAAATTGAAAATTTGGGATGTTACAAACCTACCCCCTTAAAATGAATCTCGCCCTCGAGATTCGCGTTGGCTAGAAAATAGGTGAGGGTGGTCCTTGAGCAAATCTTCTTCTCTTTCCCAGGTGGCTTCATCCTCTAAGTGGTGGTTCCACTGAACTTTGCAAAACTTGATAACCTTGATGCGGGTAACTCTGCTGGCATAATCGAGAATCTTGACTGGCTTCTCCTCATACGTTAAGTCGTCCTTCAACTGAATCACTTCCAGCGGTACTGTATCTCTTAGCGGTACCTCCGCCATCTCGGCATGACATTTCTTCAGCTGAGAAACATGGAATACATCATGAACTCCTGACAGCTCCTCTGGTAATTCCAACTTATAAGCGACTTCTCCCATACGTTGCAAGATCTTGTACGGTCCAACGAAACGCGGTGCTAACTTTCCCTTAACTCCAAAGCGCTTAACTCCTCGAAGTGGGGATACTCGGAGATAAACTATGTCTCCGGTTTCGTAAACTGTCTCCTTGCGTTTAGAATCTGCGTAGCTCTTCTGCCTGGACTGGGCTACCTTGAGCCTATCGCGAATCAACTTAACTTTCCGTTCAGACTCCTTAATCAAATCTGGTCCAAAGAATTGACGGTCTCCAACTTCGTTCCATGACAACGGTGTCCTGCACCTCCTTCCGTATAAAGCTTCGAAAGGTGCCATCTTCAAACTGGTTTGGTAACTGTTGTTATAAGAAAACTCCGCATACGGCAAGTTATTGTCCCAACTAGATCCATAATCTAGTGCACAAGCTCTCAGCATATCTTCCAAAATCTGATTGACTCTCTCGGTCTGTCCATCCGTCTGTGGGTGAAAAGTTGTGCTGAACTCCAGTCTGGTTCCTAAAGTTTCATGCAACTGATTCCAAAACTTTGAAGTAAATAGGGTTCCTCTATCTGATACGATACTCCTCGGAACTCCATGCAAACAAATGATCCTAGTCATGTATATCTTTGCCAACTTAGCACTGGTGTAAGTGGTCTTAACTGGAATAAAATGTGCTACCTTTGTCAAACGATCAACTACTACCCATATCGAGTCATAGCCTGCTTTCGTCCTGGGTAGTCCTGTGATAAAATCCATGCCTATCTTATCCCACTTCCATTCGGGTATTGGCAATGGTTGTAACAATCCTGCTGGCTTCTGATGCTCTGCCTTTACTCTCTGACATACGTCACAAACTGCTACATATGCTGCAATATCCTTCTTCATTCCGGTCCACCAGAATGTTTCCTTCAAATCCAAATACATCTTGGTATTCCCTGGGTGAATCGAATACGGTGAATCATGTGCCTCTTGCAAAATCAACTTCCTGATCTCCGGGTCATTTGGCACATAAACACGGTCCTCAAACCATAGGGTATCGTGCTCATCCTCACGAAATCCCTTTGCTTTTTCTTCGCTCAATTTCTCTTTTATAGCAGCAATCTCCTTGTCAGATTTCTGCTTCTCTGATTTTATCCATCAATGTTGACTGAATCTCCAATGTTGCTACATAGCCTCTCGGAACTATTTCCAAACATAGCTCACGAAGGTTTTCTGCTAACTCCTTGGGTATTTTCCCCGTCATTAGAGTTTTGACATGGCTCTTACGGCTTAATGCGTCAGCTACTACATTAGCTTTTCCGGGATGGTAATGCAATCTCATGTCATAATCCTTGATGAGCTCCAACCATCTCCTTTGTCTGAGGTTCAACTCCTTCTGCGTGAAAATGTACTTCAAACTCTTGTGATCCGTGTACACCTCACAATGATTTCCAATGAGGAAATGTCTCCACGTTTTCAATGCATGCACTACGACTGCTAACTCCAAATCATGCGTGGCATAATTCAACTCATGAGGCTTCAGTTGCCGTGAAGCATATGAAACAACTCTCCCTTCCTGCATAAGCACTGCTCCAAGTCCTCGACGTGAAGCGTCGCAATACACCTCATAATCCTTGGTCTGATCTGGCAAAATCAATACTGGTGAGGTGACCAAACGTTTCTTCAACTCCTGGAAACTAGCCTCACACTCCTCAGTCCATTTGAACTTAGTATCCTTCTTCAACAACTCCGTCATAGGCTACGCAATCTTTGAAAAGTTCTCAATAAACCTCCGGTAGTATCCCGCGAGTCCAAGAAAACTCCGGATCTCTCCAACTGTTGTTGGTGCTTCCCATTCGGTTACGGTCTCAACCTTTGTGGGGTCAACTGCTATACCCTCCCCAGATATAACGTGTCCGAGGAATCCAACTTCCTTTAACCAAAACTCGCATTTGCTGAATTTGGCATATAACTGATGTTCCCTTAGTTTCTCCAAAACCAAACGCAAATGTTCCTTATGCTCCTCTTCATTCTTTGAATAAACCAGGATGTCATCAATGAACACTACGACGCACTTATCCAAAAATTCCATAAACACTTTGTTCATCAGGTTCATAAAATAGGCGGGTGCGTTAGTCAATCCAAATGACATAACGGTATACTCATACAGTCCATATCTTGTGGTGAATGCTGTCTTAGGTATGTCCTGCTCTCGAATCTTCAATTGATGGTACCCTGATCGCAAATCGATCTTGGAAAACACTTTAGCTCCTTGCAACCGATCAAATAGATCGTTGATCATTGGCAGCGGGTACTTGTTCTTGATGGTTACTTCATTCAATCCCCGATAATCTACAACCATCCTTAATGATCCATCCTTCTTTTCCACCAGAAGTACGGGTGATCCCCAAGGCAAAGAACTTGGGCGAATGTAACCTTTATCCAATAACTCCTTAATCTGATTCTTAATTTCCACCAAATCCTTTGCTGGCATCCGGTACGGTCGCTTCGATATTGGGCCTGTACCTGGCAATAACTCAATCAAAAACTCAATGTCTCTATCCGGTGGCATGCCTGGCAATTCCTCAGGAAATACATCTGGAAAATCCTTTACCACTGGTACTTCCTCTTGCACAACTCCTGTTAGGCAGTTTACTTGTGTCCTGTTTGGCACATGCCGGGATACATACTTGATCCTTCTTCCTTCTGGTGTGGTAAGCAAAATTGACTTACGAGCACACTCAATATTCCCTTTATACTTTGATAACCAATCCATGCCTAATATCACATCCAATCCTTGAGATTCCAATACTATTAGGTCTGAGGGAAAAACATAGTTACCAATCCTTAATGGTAACCGATCACACCATAAACTTGCCACATACTCTGCTCCTGGCGAGGTTACTAACATGGCTGACCTAAGGGCTTGGGTTGGCAGGTTATACTTATCCACAAATCCCCTTGATATGTATGAATGCGATGCACCATTTCAAAAAGAACGAGTGCGGTAAATGACTTAACCAGAAACTTACCGATTACTGCATCAGGCTGATCTTCAACCTCCTCCACATTAATGTGGTTCACCTGTCCCCTATTGAAAGGGTTCGGCTTCTTCCCAGAGCTTCCATTGCCATTTCCATTCTGGCCTTCGGGGCATTCATTGGCATAATGTCCAGTCTTGGAACACTTGAAACAGGTGACTTGACTCATGTCTCTCTTGGTTGGGGTCGATGGGATGGTACGGTTCTGGCCGTTGCTTCCTCCATTACCATTCTTGTGGCCATTATGGTTGTGCGAGCTACCTCCTCCATGGGTATGCTGAAATTGAAGTCCCGGTTTAGGGGCAAAATGGGGCTTCTGTTGGGCTCCAGAGTTATACTTCCCCTGTCCATACTTCCTCTTACGGTTTTCAATCTGTTGTTGCTTTCCTTCAATCATGATGGCACGATCTACCAACTCCTGGTAGTTGTTGAAACTTGCTACCATCAATTTCATGCTTAGTTCATCATTCAGTCCTTCCAGAAACTTCTCCTGCTTAGCTGCATCCATAGCAACGTCATCGGGGGCATAACGTGCTAACTTGCTGAAATCGCCAACGTACTGGCCAACTGTCCTTCCTCCTTGGCGTAAGTTGTGAAACTCATGCTTCTTCATGGACATAGCTCCTGCTGAAACATGGGCAGTGCGGAAAGCTTGTTGAAACTGATCCCATGTGACAGTGTCAACTGGGTAAGTGGCTGTGAAATTCTCCCACCATGCTGCCGCGGGTCCGTCAAGCTGGTGAGCGGCAAACTTCACTTTCTCACCATCCGTGCATCCTGCAGTGGTCAACTCCCTTCCTATCTTGCGGAGCCAATCGTCTGCTACTATCGGCTCGGTGCTACTGGAAAACACCGGCGGATTCAGCCTAAGGAAACGGGCTAAGTGGTCAACAGGTGGTGGTGGTGGTGGATTGTTGTTGTTGTTCTGTCGGTTCTGGACTAACATCTGCATCAATTGATTCTGCTGCTGGATCAACTGAGTGAGTTCCGGTGGGAATCCATTGTCACGTCTCGGAGGCATCTGAGGGTTTAGAAAAGACGAGAATTAAGAATAGAGTGAGGTCTAAAGGGAAAACACTACCCCAATGCACATGAGCAAATGCACACAAAATCACTTCATTCAATCAAACAAGGGCTTACAATCGGTCTAAAACTATCGCAAAAGTGCTCGAACTATAATGTTTACAGGGGGGAAATGCTACTACTATCTGGTGGTCATCTAGAAATTTGAACCGGTGGAAGACTCCATGATATCTGCTCCAGCTTCGTCTTCAAAGTCGGGTTCACTTGGATCCGAATCGGTGTCGCCGATGATGATGTAGTTGTCCGGAAATGTGACGTACTCGTCTTCCTCCGTGGATGCTAACTTCCTCTTGAGTTCTTCAATCTCCTGCTTAAGATCGCCATTGTGTCTTGCTAGAGCTACGATCTCGTCCATGTAGTCCTTACATGTAGACTTCAGTTCTCCTTCTAGCTCAATGATCCTTGCCTTTGCATTCTTCAACTCTATCATATCATTGCACATCTAGTTCTCGTGGCGTCGAATGTGCCGGTTTAACTCCTGGATGAAAGATGCAATGGATCTATTCTTCTTGGTGCTGACTAACTCCCATTGTTCATCTCAGCGTCCGCAAATCTGGTAGATAGTGTCCTTGAGGTCTTCTTGGTAAACTTCTCCAATGCGTCCTATGGTGATATGAGCTGCCATGCTCCTTCCCAGACTCCAGGTTGGTGCATTGAAAACACTATCTATGGGCTTCGTGATTGGTGCGAATGTCCTTCCCGGAACGTGAGTTTGAATCTTCCAGCGCTCCTCTTCAGTCAGAGTGGCATTGAAGGTTCCCGTGAAGCTTGGTAATCCAATGTTCAGGTACTTGGTGACTTCCTTCAGGTGAAATCCAAATGGTGTGCATTCATCCGGTTGGGCGTACTTAATCATCGCGTTCATCATCCTAAAAGAGTAGAAAAGATGAGGAGTTAGAAAATGAGAAGAGAATGGTGATCTATGGTTTTAACTTAGTGGTCGTGTCCTACAGTCAGCGTGTGCTCTGATACCATCTCTGTGGCGACCCGACCCGAATGGATCAAGTGCCCTGTGCTCAGGTGTCATCCCTGGATCAGTAATGCTGACACCACACAGTACATCGAAGGATTTATAGCAGAGTGGCAATCACACACTTATTACATCGTTGTCTCAAAGAGAACTTATTACAATAAATATGGCTTAAGGCCATCTAATAACGATAACAGCGGAAGACTCGGAAGATAAATGGGTCCATCAACTCCAACGGCATCACTGAGTATAGAACCACGACCTAAAAGCACCTTATTCGTCGTCTGAAAAGTCTGCAACATGAGAAGTTGCAGCCCGAAAACGGGTCAGCACATGGAATATGCTGGCAATGTAACACATAGAGAGTAATGGAATGAAACAGCTATACTATATGCATATATGGCTGGTGGAAAGCTCTATGGTTACAGTTTTGCGTAAAGCCAGTTTTTCCCTACTGCAAAGGAAGAAATTTATTTAACTATCATGGTAGTTGTTAAACATCGAGAATGGTTGACAGCATTCCGATCCCAATTAAGTGAACAGTTAAAACCCAACAACATTAATTAGAAGTAACATGTTGAGATTCACATGATATTCAAGTACTAGATACTCAAGTTGTCCATAACCGGGGACACGACTAGTCATGATTAGTTTGTACACTCTGCAGAGGTTTGCGCACTTTTCCCCACATGACTCGATCGCCTCCGTTTGTTTTCTCGCACTACATGGTGTTTGAGAAACGGATGACCGAGACATAGTCTTTCAGAAGCGCTAGCACCTTACATGTGGGGTAGACCGTACCACCTACAACCCCTACATCTGCTAGTCCACCCCGTAAGAGTTTGCACAACTTAGTCAACTATGCCAGAGCCCATAGTAGCATGTGGCTGCACACGGAAGTTTCTAGCATGAAAGATCTTATGATCCCTTTGAGCCTGGGTGGCGGTCCAAAATAAAACAGGCAAGTCCTGATAGACATCAGGTGCCTCAATCCACCCAGATGTGTGTTTAAGTTGCCACCTTAGATAAACCATTAAAATTATCAACTCACATCTGTCATGGATATCACTCACCCAATCCACGTCTACTAGCATAGCATGGCATAATAAGCAAACGTAGAAGTAACTCCCAAAGGTTTCATAATAATACAGGTGATAGGTACTACCTCATCTACTTCCCATCCCACAGTTTAATTAGATCCTAATCATGCAATGTGAGAGGATTGATCTAATGCAATAAAACATGGGTTGTAGAAAAGGTATGATCAAAGTGTTACTTGCCTTGCTGATGATCCGCGAGACCTAGGGTTTCGAAGTAACAAGCGGCGCAATCCGGGTGATCTATCGCAGACAAACAACAAGCATACAATAAGTACTCATCAAATGCACAGGTAAAACTCGAACAGGAGAATGAACCAGGAAGTTCAACTTAAGAACTCCGGTTGCAAAGAAAGAACGAACCAAACAAAGAAACGGAAAACAAACGGCGGAAGAAAACAACTCGGTTCTAGCAAGTTGAAACTAGGTCAAATTTTACCGGGGCAAAAACTTGTTTAAGTTGATTAGACGGAACAGCGGTTTCGAAACGAAACTCCAGGCGCTTGAATCACCTGATTCCGATAAACGAGCGAGAAGAAAGACTAGAATGAAGATCGGATCTGAGATCGCAATCGCGGAATAAATCCGATGAAAAGAAAGAGACGAACGGTTAAACGAACGGGCGTCGTTAACCGGGGAATAATCGGTGATCATGTTCGTTGAGACGAACGGTCCGAAAGAAGAACGAAAACCGATCTAGGGTTTTCGAAAAAGAAAACTGAAACAAAAAAAATGAGACAAAATCGGAACGGTTAAGAAAGAACCGGAACGGTTTAGAAGAAAAACTGAACCGAGGGGAGAAAAAGAGACGCGGCGCGGGACAACCTCGGCGAGGCTCCGGCGAACAGCGGCGACAACGGCTATAGGGCGGCGGCGGGTGAGGGGCGCGGGGTGGGGCGGCTATGGCAGCAGCGGCGCGGCTAAGGCGGCGGCTTGGGGCTGCACGCTGCTGCTTGCTGCGGCTTAGGAGGAGAGGGGCTTGGGGTTTTGATTTGATGTTTTGGAGGGGGGGTGTTGGTATTTATATAGGTGAGGGGAGGGGGTTTCTTGGGGTAGGGGACAAGAAATAGAGTAGGAATAGGAAAGAAAAAGAGGAAACGGAGTAGGACTAAAGTCCTACTGGGATTCCAAAAGGGGCGGCGGCGGCCTGCTCCTGGCGCCTGGGGCACGCGCGGCTTGGGAGGCGGCCGGCTGGCTGGGCCTTTGGCCCGGCTGGCCTGCGAAGATTTTTTTTAATCGGTTTCGCGCGCAGAAAAACACAGAAAAGAAAATCTAAACAAGCTCCAAAACTCCTAAAGTAAATTTTCCCCGACTCCTAAAAATGAGTCGAACAAAATGAACTTTACTCCGGACCTAGAATGCAATTTTTGAAAACACGCATTTTTCCCTATCCAAATAAAAAGCAAACAAAACTCCGGCAAAACCAAAATTTGATTTATTCGTTGAATCTTCATTTTTCCTAAATTTGGGAAAGTCATATTATTCCCTCTCTCATTATTTTTGATATTGGAAAAATTATTGAAGATGAAATAAAATAAATCAAAGGATCCTCTTTTCAAAATTTGAGAAAACTCAAATATGAAAATAACGAAATCTCCAACTCTCTCCGGGGGTCCTTGAGTTGCGTGAAATTTCTAGGATCGGGCAAAATGCAAGAAAATATGACATGCATAATGATCTAATGTATAACATTCCAAATTGAAAATTTGGGATGTTACAAATAACTAAGTGTTGGAAGATTAATATGATGAAAGATAGACCCGGGGGGCCATAGGTTTCACTAGTGGCTTCTCTCAAGATCATAAGTATTACGGTGGGTAAACGAATTATTGTCGAGCAATTGATAGAATTGAGCATAGTTATGAGAATATCTAGGTATGATCATGTATATAGGCATCACGTCCAAGACAAGTAGACCGAAACGATTCTGCATCTACTACTATTACTCCACACATCGACCGCTATCCAGTATGCATCTAGAGTATTAAGTTCATAAGAACAGAGTAATGCTTTAAGGAAGATGGCATGATGTAGAGGGATAAACTCATGCAATATGATATAAACCCCATCTTTTTATCCTCGATGGCAACAATACAATATGTGTCGGTTCCCTTTCTGTCACTGGAATCGAGCGCCGCAAGATTGAGCCCAAAGCTAAGCACTTCTCCCATTGCAAGAAAGATCAATCTAGTAGGCCAAACCAAACTGATAATTATAAGAGACTTGCAGAGATAAACCAATCATACATAAAAGAATTCAGAGGAGAATCAAATATTGTTCATAGATAATCTGGATCATAAACCCACAATTCATTGGATCTCGACAAACAGACCGCAAAAGAAGATTACATCGAATAGATTTCCAACAAGATTGAGGAGAAATTTGTATTGAGATCCAAAGAGAGAGAATAAGCCATCTAGCTAATAACTATGGACCCGTAGGTCTGAAGTAAACTACTCACACATCACCGGAGAGGCCATGGAGTTGATGTAGAGGCCCTCCGTGATCAATGCCCCCTCTGGTGAAGCTCCGGAGAAGGCCCTGAGATGGGATCGCTCGAGTACAGAAGGTTGCGGCAGTGGAATTAGGTTTTCGTGGTGTTCCTGGATGTTTGGGGGTACGTGGATATATATAGGACGAAGAAGTACGTCGGTGGAGCTACGGAGGGCCCACGAGGGTGGAGGGCGCCCCCCTGCCTCGTGCCTTCCTCCCTTGTTTCTTGACGGCCACTCCAAGTCTCCTGGATCACGTTTGTTGAGAAAATCACGTTCTCGAAGGTTTCATTCCGTTTGGACTCCATTTGATATTCCTTTTCTTTGAAACCCTAAAATAGGCAAAAAACAGCAATTTGGGCTGGGCCTCCGGTTAGTAGGTTAGTCCCAAAAATGATATAAAAGTGTAAAATAAATCCCATTGACATCCAAAATAGATAATATAATAGCATGGAGGAATAAAAAATTATAGATACGTTGGAGACGTATCAAGCATCCCCAAGCTTAATTCCTACTCGTCCTCGAGTAGGTAAATGATAAAAGAAGAATTTTTGATGTGGAATGCTTTCTAACATATTTCTCAATGTAATTTTCCTTTATTGTGGCATGAATGTTCAAATCTGAAAGATTCAAGATAAAAGTTTAATATTGACATAAAAATAATAATACTTCAAGAACACTAACTAAGCAATTATGTCTTCTCAAAATAACATGGCCAAAGAAAGTTATCCCTACAAAATCATATAGTCTGGCTATGCTCTATCTTCACCACACAAAATATTTAAATCATGGACAACCCCGGTGACAAGCCAAGCAATTGTTTCATACTTTTGATGTTCTCAAAATTTTTCAATTTTCATGCAATATATGAGCGTGAGCCATGTATATAGCACTATGGTGGAATAGAATGGTGGTTGTGGAGAAGAAAAAAAGGAGAAGATAGTCTCAACGGGCTATGGAGATGCCCATCAAAAGATATCAATGTGAGTGAGTAGGGATTGCCATGCAACGGATGCACTAGAGCTATAAGTATATGAAAGCTCAACAAAAGAAACTAAGTGGGTGTGCATCCAACTTGCTTGCTCACGAAGACCTAGGCATTTTGAGGAAGCCCATCATTTGAATATACAAGCCAAGTTCTATAATGAAAAATTCCCACTAGTATATGAAAGTGATATCATAGGGACTCTCTATATGAAGAAAATGGTGCTACTTTGAAGCACAAGTGTGGAAAAAGGATAGTAGCATGGTCCCTTCTCTCTTTTTCTCTCATTTTTTTGTCCGGAGTCTCATCCCGACTTATGGGGGAATCATAGTCTCCATCATCTTTTCCTCACTTGGGACAATGCTCTAACAATGATGATCATCACACTTTATTTACTTACAACTCAAGAATTACAACTCAATACTCAGAACAAAATATGACTCTATGTGAATGCCTCCGGCGGTGTACCGGGATGTGCAATGATGCATGAGTGACATGTATGAAGAATTATGAATGGTGGCTTTTCCACAAGTACGATGTCAACTACATGATCATGCAAGCAATATGACAATGATGAAGCGTGTCATAATAACAGAACGGTGGAAAGTTGCATGGCAATATATCTCGGAATGGCTACGGGAATGCCATAATAGGTAGGTATGGTGGCTGTTTTGGGGAAGGTATATGGTGGGTTTATGGTACCGGAGAAAGTTGCGCGATACTAGAGAGGCTAGCAATGGTGGACGGGTGAGAGTGCGTATAATCCATGGACTCAACATTAGTCATAAAGAACTCACATCCTTATTGCAAAAATCTATTAGTTATCAAAACAAAGTATTAAGCGCATGCTCCTAGGGGGATAGATTAGTAGGAAAAGACCATCGCTCGTCCCCGGCCGCCACTGATAAGGAAGACAATCAATAAATAAATCATGCTCTGACTTCATCACATAACGGATCATCATACGTGCATGCTACAGGAATCACAAACTTCAACACAAGTATTTCTCAAATTCACAACTACTCAACTAGCGTGACTCTAATATCACCATCTCCATACCTCAAAACAATTATCAAGTATCAAACTTCTCATAGTATTCAGTGCACTTATATGAAAGTTTTTATTATTGCCATGTTATCCTAAAGGACTCTCAAAATAACATAAGTGAAGCATGAGAGAACAATAGTTTCTATAAAACAAATCCACCACCGTGCTCTAAAAGATATAAGTGAAGCACTAGAGCAAAAACCATATAGCTCAAAAGATATAAGTGAAGCACATAGAGCAAAAAATATATAGCTCAAAAGATATAAGTGAAGCACATAGAGTATTCTAATAAATTTCAAATCATGTGAGTCCATCTCAAAAGGTGTGTACAGCAAGGATGATTGTGGTAAACTAAAAAGCAAAGACTCAAATCACACAAGACGCTCCAAGCAAAACACATATCATGTGGTGAATAAAAATATAGCTCCAAGTAAAGTTACTGATAGACGAAGACGAAAGAGGGGATGCCTTCCAGGGCATACCCAAGCTTAGGATTTTTGGTGTCCTTGAATTTTACATTGGGGTGCCATGGGAATCCCCAAGCTTAGGCTCTTTCCACTATTTGTTCCATAATCCATCAAATCCTTACCCAAAACTTGAAAACTTCACAACACAAAACTCAACAGAAAATCTCGTGAGCTCTGTTAGTATAAGAAAACAAAATACCACTTCAAGGTACTGTAATGAACTCATTATTTATTTATATTGGCTTTAAGCCTACTGTATTCCAACTTCTCTATGGTTTATAAACTCTTTTACTAGCCATAAATTCATCAAAATAAGCAAACATCACAAGAAAAACAGAATATGTCAAAAACAGAACAGTCTGTAGTAATCTGTAGCTAACGCAAGTTATAGAACCCCAAAAAATCAAAAATAAATTGCTGGACGTGAGGAATTTATCAATTAATCATGTTCAAAAAGAATTAACTAAATATCACCTTCCAAATAAATATGGCAGCAATTCTCGTCAGCGCTAAAGTTTCTATTTTTTTACAGCAAGATCAAAAAGACTTTCCCCAAGTCTTCCCAATGGTTCTACTTGGCACAAACACTAATTAAACACAAAAAACACAACCAAAACAGAGGCTAGATAAATTATTTATTACTAAACAGGAGCAAAAATCAAGGAATAAAAATAAAATTGGGTTGCCTCCCAACAAGCGCTATCGTTTAACGCCCCTAGCTAGGCATAAAAGCAAAGATAGATCTAGGTATTGCCATCTTTGGTAGTCAATCCATAAGTGTCTCTCATAATAGATTCATATGGTAATTTAATTTTCTTTCTAGGGAAGTGTTCCATGCCTTTCCTTAACGGAAATTGGAATCTAATATTCCCTTCCTTCATATCAATAATTGCACCAATCGTTCTAAGGAAAGGTCTACCAAGAATAATAGGACATGAAAGATTGCAATCTATATCAAGAACAATGAAATCTATGGGCACATAGTTCCTATTTGCAACAATAAGAACATCATTAATTCTTCCCATAGATTTCTTAATATTGGAATCCGCAAGGTGCAAGTTTAAAGAACAATCATCAAAATCACGGAAACCTAGCAAATCACACAAAGTTTTCGGAATCGTGGAAACACTAGCACCCAAATCAAACAAAGCATAGCACTCGTGATCTTTAATTTTAATTTTTATTTCAGGTTACCACTCATCATAAAGTTTTCTAGGGATAGAAACTTCCAACTCAAGTTTTTCTTCATAAGATTGCATCAATGCATCAACGATATATTTATTAAAAGCTTTATTTTGACTATAAGCATGAGGAGAATTTAGCATGGATTGCAACAAGGAAATACAATCTATCAAAGAGAAATTATCATAATTAAATTCCTTGAAATCCAAAATAGTGGGTTCATTGATATTTAAAGTTTTAACCTCTTCAATCCCACTTTTAACAATTTTAGCATCAAAATCTAAAGACTCCGAATTTTTGGAACGCCTTCTAGGTAAAGGTGGCTCATCTTCAGCCCCATCATTATAAAGATTCATATTGAAAAACAAAGATTTAATAGGAGACACATCAATAACTTTTAGATCTGCATCTTTATTATCATGGAAACTAGAAGAACATGCTTTTATAAAGAAATCTTTTTTAGCATGCATCCTAGCGGTTCTTTCTTTGCACTCATCAATGGAAATTCTCATGGCTTTGAGAGACTCATTGATATCATGCTTAGGTGGAATAGATCTAAGTTTCAAAGAATCAACATCAAGAGATATTCTATCAATGTTCCTAGCCAACTCATCAATCTTAAGCAATTTATTTTTCTTCAATCAAAGCATTGAAACTCTTTTGCGAAGTAATAAATTCTTTAATATGAGATTCAAAATAAGAGGGAATCTTATTATAATTTCCATAGGAATTGTTGTAGGAATTACTAGGAAACGGCCTAGAATTAAAATTACCTCTATATGCGTTATTACCAAAATTGTTCCTACCAACAAAGTTCACATCCATAGATTCATTATTATTCGCAATCAAGGTAGACAAAGGCATATCATTAGGATCAGTAGGAGCACTCTTATTAGCAAACAATTTCATAAGTCCATCCATCTTTCCACTCAAAACATTAATCTCTTCAATTGCATGCACTTTTTTATTAGTAGATCTTTCGGTGTGCCATTGAGAATAATTAACCATAATATTATCTAGGAGTTTAGTAGCTTCTCTTAAAGTGATTTCCATAAAAGTGCCTCCCGCGGCCAAATCTAAAAGATTTCTAGAAGCAAAATTCAATCCGGCATAAAAGTTTTGTATAATCATCCAAAGATTCAAACCATGTGTAGGGCAATTACGTATCATTAGTTTCATCCTCTCCCAAGATTGTGCAACATGTTCATGATCAAGTTGCTTAAAATTCATAATATTGTTTCTAGGAGAGATGATCTTAGCGGGAGTAAAATACTTAGAGATAAAAGCATCTTTGCACTTATTCCATGAATCAATACTATTTTTAGGCAAACACGAAGACCAAGCTTTAGCACGATCTCTAAGAGAAAATGGAAATAGTTTCAATTTAACAATATCATTATCCACATCTTTCTTCTTTTGCATATCACACAAATCAACAAAGTTGTTTAGATGGGTAGCGGCATCTTCACTACGAAGGCCGGCGAATTGATCTTTCATGACAAGATTCAACAAAGCAACATTAATTTCACAAATTCAGCATCGGTAAGAGGAGCAATCGGAGTGCTAAGAAAATCATTGTTGTTGGTATTGGAAAAGTCACACAATTTAGTATTATCTTGAGCCATTGTGACAAGCAAGCAATCCAACACACAAACAAACAAGAAACAGACAAAAAGAGGCAAATAGGGAAAGATAAGGGGGACGGAGAGAGAGAGGGCGAATAAAACGGCAAGGGTGAAGTGGGGGAGAGGAAAACGAGAGGCAAATGGCAAATAATATAATGCGAGGGATAAGAGTTTGTGATGGGTACTTGGTATATTTTGACTTGGTAATGGCGCCAAAAATGACTCGTTGTGGCAGTCAAATCTTGACTTGACTTGGCGTGAATCTCCCCGGCAACATTGCCAGAAATCCTTCTTGTTACCTCTTGAGCACTGCGTTGGTTTTCCCTTGAAGAGGAAAGGGTAATGCAGCAAAGTAGCGTAAGTATTTCCCTCAGTTTTGGAGAACCAAGGTATCAATCCAGTAGGAGATCACGCTCAAGTCCCACACACCTACACAAACAAATAAGAACCTCGCAACCAACGCGATAAAGGGGTTGTCAAGCCCTTCACGG
This sequence comes from Triticum dicoccoides, assembly GCF_002162155.2. Lineage (NCBI taxonomy): Eukaryota > Viridiplantae > Streptophyta > Magnoliopsida > Poales > Poaceae > Triticum > Triticum dicoccoides. The sequence continues at coordinate 450,518,218 of NC_041386.1, forward strand.
TCACTTACGAGAGTGAGATCTGATAGATATGATAAGATAATATTTTTTGGTATTTTTATGATAAAGAGAAATAAAGATGTAAGGTAAAATAAATGGCAAAGGAAATAACTAAGTGTTGGAAGATTAATATGATGAAAGATAGACCCAGGGGCCATAGGTTTCACTAGTGGCTTCTCTCAAGAGCATAAGTATTACGGTGGGTAAACGAATTATTATCGAGCAATTGATATAATTGAGCATAGTTATGAGAATATCTAGGTATGATCATGTATATAGGCATCACGTCCGAGACAAGTAGACCGAAACGATTCTGCATCTACTACTATTACTCCACACATCGACCGCTATCCAGCATGCATCTAGAGTATTAAGTTCATAAGAACAGAGTAATGCTTTAAGGAAGATGACATGATGTAGAGGGATAAACTCATGCAATATGATATAAACCCCATCTTTTTATCCTCGATGGCAACAATACAATACGTGTCGGTTCCCTTTCTGTCATTGGGATCGAGCACCGCAAGATTGAACCCAAAGCTAAGCACTTCTCCCATTGCAAGAAAGATCAATCTAGTAGGCCAATCCAAAGTGGTAATTCGAAGAGACTTGCAGAGATAAACCAATCATACATAAAATAATTCAGAGGAGAATCAAATATTGTTCATAGATAATCTAGATCATAAACCCACAATTCATCGGACCTCTACAAACACACCACAAAAGAAGATTACATCGAATAGATATCCAAGAAGATCGAGGAGAACTTTGTATTGAGATCCAAAGAGAGAGAAGAAGCCATCTAGCTAATAACTATGGACCCGTAGGTCTGAAGTAAACTACTCACACATCACCGGAGAGGCCATGGAGTTGATGTAGGGGCCCTCCATGATCAATTCCCCCTCTGGCGGAGCTCCGGAGAAGGCCCCAAGATGGGATCTCCTGAGTACAGAAGGTTGCGGCGGTGGAATTAGGTTTTCGTGGTGCTCTTGGATGTTTGGTGGGTACGTGGATATATATAGGACGAAGAAGTACGTCGGTGGAGCAATGGAGGGCCCACGAGGGTGGAGGGCGCCCCCCTGCCTCGTGCCTTCCTCCCTTGTTTCTTGACAGCCACTCCAAGTCTCCTGGATCACGTTTGTTGAGAAAATCACGTTCCCGAAGGTTTCATTCCGTTTGGACTCCGTTTGATATTACTTTTCTTTGAAACCCTAAAATAGGCAAAAAAACAACAATTTGTGCTGGGCCTCCGGTTAGTAGGTTAGTGCCAAAAATGATATAAAAGTGTAAAATAAAGCCCATTGACATCCAAAATAGATAATTTAATAGCATGGAGCAATCAAAAATTATAGATACGTTGGAGACGTATCAGCATCCACTGATCCCACTACGGAGGTTCCTCCACTGCCTCTGCAGCAGCTTGAGCGTTCCGGTAGGCGATGATATTCACAGGCATGCTCCTATATCCGCCCATGGCAACAAAATCAAACAATGCATGAGCAGGCAACGGAATAATATCATGAGTTTCAATGCTAAAAACCAGGTTATAAGGAATAGGAATGTCAGGAGACCTATCAGCAGTAAAATGGTGGTGATCCATGGCAGCACGGTCTAGGTAAACCTTGGTCAGAGGGTAATCATGAGGGCGTATCTCAACCTCAAAGTGAGCCGCCAAACTAGCAGCATAAATCCCACCATGAATTTTACCCTTGGATTTATTAAGGTGGAGGCGACAAGCCACAATAGCTCCCAAGATATAAGTGTTGTCGCCTTCTAATGCACGATGCAAAACAACAAGGTCTGGTGAGCTGAGCGCTGATACATCTCCAACCTATCTACAATTTTTGATTTCTCCATGCTATTATATATTCTATTTTGGATGTTTAATGGGCTTATTTATACACTTCTATATTATTTTTGGGACTAACCTATTAATCGGAGGCCCAGCCCAAATTGTTGTTTTTTTGCCTATTTCAGTGTTTCGCAGAAAAAGAATATCAAACGGAGTCCAAACAGAATGAAACCTTCGGGAGCATGATTTTTGGAACAAACGTGATCCAGAGGACTTGGAGTGGACGTCAAGCAATCAACGAGGAGGCCGCGAGGCAGGGGGCGCGCCTACCGCGCGCTCTCCACCCTCGTGGGCCCCTCGTGGCTCCACCGACCTACTTCTTCCTCCTATATATACCTACGTACCCTGAAAACATCGGGAGCACCACGAAAACCTAATTCCACCGCCACAACCATCTCTACCCAAGAGATCCCATCTTGAGGCCTTTTCCGGAGCTCCGCCGGAGGGGGCATTGATCACGGAGGGCCTCTACATCAACTCCATGGCCCCTCCGATGATGTGTGAGTAGTTTACCTCAGACCTTCGGGTCCATAGTTATTAGCTAGATGGCTTCTTCTCTCAATTTGGATCTCAATACAAAGTTCTCCTCGATTCTCTTGGAGATCTATTCGATGTAATCTTCTTTTGCAGTGCGTTTGTCGAGATCCGACGAATTGTGGGTTTATGATCAAGATTATCTATGAACAATATTTGAATCTTCTCTAAATTCTTTTATGTATGATTGGTTATCTTTGCAAGTCTCTTCGAATTTTTAGTTTGGTTTGGCCTACTAGATTGATCTTTCTTGCAATGGGAGAAGTGCTTAGCTTTGGGTTCAATCTTGCGGTGCTCGATCCCAGTGACAGAAAGGGAAATGACACGTATTGTATTGTTGCCATCGAGGATAAAAAGATGTGGTTTATATAATATTGCATGAGTTTATCCCACTACATCATGTCATCTTACTTAAGGCGTTACTCCGTTCTTATGAACTTAATACTCTAGATGCATGCTGGATAGCGGTCGATGTGTGGAGTAATAGTAGTAGATCCAGGCAGGAGTCGGTCTACTTGTGACGGACATGATGCCTATATACATGATCATACCTAGATATTCTCATAACTATGCTCAATTCTATCAATTGCTCAACAGTAATTTGTTCACCCACTGTAATACTTATGCTATCTTTAGAGAAGCCACTAATGAAACCTATGGCCCCCGGGTCTATTTACCATCATATAAGTTCCCAATATATTTTATTTTGCAATCTTTACTTTCAATATATATCATAAAAATACCAAAAATATTTATCTTATTATTATTATCTCTATCAGATCTCACTCTTGCAAGTGGCCGTGAAGGGATTTACAACCCCTTTATCGCGTTGGTTGCGAGGTTCATATTTGTTTGTGTAGGTACGAGGTGACCAGCGCGTGGTCTCCTACTGGATTGATACCTTGGTTCTCAAAACTGAGGGAAATACTTACGCTGCTTTGCTGCATCACCCTTTCCTCTTCAAGGGAAAACCAACGCATGCTCAAGAAGTAGCAAGAAGGATTTCTGGCGCCATTGCCGGGGAGATCTACGCCAAGTAAAGACATACCAAGTACCCATCACAACTCTTACCCTTCGCATTACCTTATTTTTCATTTGCCTCTCATTTTCCTCTCCCCCACTTCACCCTTGCCGTTTTATTCGCTCTCTTTTCCTTTCGCCATCTCATTCCGTTCGCTTTTTCTTCTTTTCGCTTGTTTGCTTGTATGTTGGATTGCTTGCTTGTCACGATCGCTCAAGATAATACTAAATTGTGTGACTTTGCCAATACCAACAATAATGATTTTATTAGCACTCCAATTGCTCCTCTTACCGATGCTGAATCTCGTGAAATTAATACTGCTTTGCTGAATCTTGTCATGAAAGATCCGTTTTCTGGCCTTCCTAGTGAAGATGTCGCTACCCATCTAAACAACTTTGTTGATTTGCGTGATATGCAAAAGAAGAAAGATGTGGATAATGATATTGTTAAACTTAAGCTATTTCCGTTTTTGCTTAGAGAGCATGCTAAAGCTTGGTTTTCGTCTTTGCCTAAAAATAGTATTGATTCATGGAATAAGTGCAAAGATGCTTTTATTTCTAAGTATTTTCCTCCCGCCAAGATCATCTCTCTTAGAAACGATATTATGAATTTTAAGCAACTTGATCATGAACATGTTGCACAATCTTGGGAGAAGATGAAATTAATGATACATAATTGCCCTACATATGGTTTGAATTTATGGATGATTATACAAAAAAATTATGCCGGATTGAATTTTGCTTCTAGAAATCTTTTAGATTCGGCCGCGGGAGGCACTTTTATGGCTATCACTTTAGGAGAAGCTACCAAACTCCTAGACAATATTACGATTAATTATTCTCAATGGCACACTGAAAGATCTACTAGTAAAAAGGTGCATGCAATCGAAGAGATTAATGTTTTGAGTGGAAAGATGGATGAACTTATGAAATTGTTTGCTAATAAGAGTGAGCCTACTGATCCTAATGATATGCCTTTGTCTACTTTGATTGAGAATAATAATGAATCTATGGATGTGAATTTTGTTGGTAGGAACAATTTTGGTAACGACGCGTATAGAGGTAATTTTAATTCCAGTCCGTTTCCTAGTAATTCCTCTAATAATTATGGTAATTCCTACAACAATTCTTATGGAAATTATAATAAGATGCCCTCTGATTTTGAATCTAGTATTAAAGAATTTATTAGTTCGCAAAAGAGTTTCAATGCTTTGATTGAAGAAAAATTACTTAAGATTGATGAGTTGGCTAGGAACGTGGATAGAATTTCTCTTGATGTTGATTCTTTGAAACTTAGATCTATTCCACCTAACCATGATATCAATGAGTCTCTCAAATCCATGAGAATTTCCATTGATGAGTGCAAAGAAAGAACCGCTAGGATGCATGCTAAGAAAGATTGCTTTGTGAAGGCGTGCTCTTCTAGTTTTTATGAGAATAAAGATGAAGATCTAAAAGTAATTGATGCGTCCCCTATTAAATCCTTGTTTTTGCAATATGAACATTGATAATGATGAGACTGGAGATGAGTCAACTTTAGTTAGAAGGCTTCCCAAAAATTTGGAGTTTTTAGATTTTGATGCTAAAATTGTTAAAAGTGGGATTGAAGAGGTTAAAACTTTAGATAGCAACGAACCCACTATCTTGGATTTCAAGTAATTTAATTATGAAAATTGCTCTTTTATAGATTGTATTTCCTTGTTGCAATCCGTGCTAAATTCTCCTCATGCTTATAGTCAAAATAAAGCTTTTACTAAACATATCGTTGATGCTTTGATGCAATCTTATGAAGAAAAACTTGAGTTGGAAGTTTCTATCCCTAGAAAACTTTATTATAAGTGGGAACCTACAATTAAAATTAAAATTAAATATCATGTATGCTATGCTTTGTGTGATTTGGGTGCTAGTGTTTCAACGATCCCAAAACTTTGTGTGATTTGCTAGGTTTCCGTGAATTTGATGATTGTTCTTTAAACTTGCACCTTGCGGATTCCACTATTAAGAAACCTATGGGAAGAATTAATGATGTTCTTATTGTTGCAAATAGAAATTATGTGCCCGTAGATTTCATCGTTCTTGATATGGATTGCAATCCTTCATGTCCTATTATTCTGGGTAGACCTTTCCTTAGAACGATAGGTGCAATTATTGATATGAAGGAAGGGAATATTATATTCCAATTTCCGTTAAAGAAGGGCATGGAACACTTTCCTAGAAAGAATATTAAATTACCATATGAATCTATTATGAGAGCCACTTATGGATTGCCTACCAAAGATGGCGATACCTAGATCTATCTTCTCTTTTATGCCTAGCTAGGGGTGTTAAACGATAGCGCTTGTTTGGAGGCAACCCAATTTTATTTTTATTCCTTGATTTTTTTCATGTTTAGTAATAAATAATTTATCTAGCCTCTATTTTTGTTGTGTTTTTGTGTTTAATTAGTGTTTGTGCCAAGTAGAACCGTTGGGAAGACTTGGGGATAGTCTTTTTGATCTTGCTGTAAAAAACAAAAACTTCAACGCTCGCGAGAATTGCTGCCATTTTTTATTGGAGCGGAATCACCTGGACCTGCATCTGGTGTAATAGTAATCTGTGAGCCACAGGGACTCAGCAATCTCGCACCCTCGCGATCAAGACTATTTAAGCTTATAGGACGGGTAAGGTAAATATATGTGGAGCTGCAGCAAGCGACTAGCATATATGGTGGCTAACTTATTCGCAAAAGAGAGCGAGAAGAGGAGGCAAGGTGCAATCGAAAAACTAGAGAGCAACCTGCGCGAGCATTACTCCAACACCGTGTCCACTTCCCGGACTCCGCCGAGAAGAGGCCATCACGGTCACACACACGGTTGATTCATTTTAATTAAATTAAGGTTCAAGTTATCTACAACCGGACATTAGCAAATTCCCATCTGCCCATAACCGCGGGCACGGCTTTCGAAAGTTCAATCCCTGCAGGGGAGTCCCAACTTAGCCCATGACAAGCTCTCAGGGTCAACGAAGGAATAGACCTCCACCCGAGACATTCCGATCAGACTCGGTATCCCGGTACAACAAGACATTTCGACAGGTTAAAACAAGACCAGCAGCACCGCCCGAATGTGCCGACAAATCCCGATAGGAGCTGCACATATCTCGTTCTCAGGGCACACTCAGATGAGCTCTCCATACAACTAAAACCAAACCTCGAGTTTCCACGAGGGGGCGCTGCATAGGACTCTAGTTCGGACCAACACTCAGAGGGACACTGGCCCGGGGGGGCTAAAATAAGATGACCCTCGGGCTCCGGAAACCCAAGGGAAAAAGAGGCTAGGTGGAAAATGGTAAAACCAAGGTTGGGCATTGCTGGAAAAGCTTTAATCAAGGCGAACTATCAAGGGGTTCCCATTATAACCCAACCGCGTAAGGAACGCAAAATCCGGGAACATAACACCGATATGACGGAAACTAGGGCGGCAAGAGTGGAACAAAACACTAGGCGAGAGGCCGAGCCTTCCACCCTTTACCAAGTATATAGATGCATTAAGATAACATGGCATTATAATGATATCCCAACAAGTAAATAAATGTTCCAACAAGGAACGGCTCCAATCTTCACCTGCAACTAGCAACGCTATAAGAGGGGCTGAGCAAAGCGGTAACATAGCCAATCAACGGTTTGCTAGGACATGGTGGGTTAGAGGTTTGACATGGCAATTTGGGAGGCTGACAAGCAAATGGTAGGCATCGTAGCATTGGCATAGCAAAAGAGCGAGCAAACTAGCATAGCAAAGATAGTAGTGATTTCGAGGGTATGATCATCTTGCCTTCACAGTTGTCAGAGTTGACTGGATCCTAAATCAAACTCAACAGGCTCCTCATTAGCGAACTCGTCTCCCGGCTCTACCCAAAAAAGACAAACAAGCAACAAAGGATACAATCAACCACGTGCAAGCTCAAAAAATAAGATGCAATGATGGTATGCTATGCGGGATGCGATGCGGGATGCAAAATGCAAGATATGACAGGAAATGCATGAACCTGGCCTCAACTTGGAAAACCAAGTGTGCCACTGGAAAGGTGAGATGAAATGCTTGAAAATGATATAAAGATGACCGGAATCGGAGTTACGGTTTGGAAATGGCAAGCGATTCAAAATTGGCACCGGTCTGCGATTTACAGCAAGTAGGCATATAAATACAATGAAATGAACATGCTACAGCACTCAAACATGACAACAAAATACATGGCAGGGAAGCATTCAAGATGCTTAACAAAAGTCTAGCACTGAGCTACGGCCAATTCATCCATTAACAGGTTCAAACAAGCATGGCAAAAACGCAAATGGTAAACAGATCTCAGACTTAGTGAAATTAACACTTGTCTGAAATTTCAGATCATATAGCCCTCTTCGGAGCAACAAAACAACATGCTACAGGACCTGATTATGACAAATAAGAACATGGCATGGAGCTACTCAACAATCTTAACAAAAGTCCCTTAGTGACCTTGAGCCAAAAGGGATCCGAAAATATACTAACAAGCACATGAACATAGCAAAAACATAATCAGTTTTCAGACTTAGTGAAAACTGACACAAGCTGAAACAAAACTCACGAAGGCATGTTAACGAGCTCGATGCACTCACTACGGTGCAAGTAATGGCAAGACAAGCATACATACATTAAGAAGTCACAAAATGCAAGCTAGACATGGCAAGAACAAAGGCATAGCATGCACGGATCAACTACAACTTCATCGGCAAAATCGCACACAAGTTGATGATCTGCGCAAATTCGCAACGAAGCAAAAGTAGAGATCGATTGACTCAAGCTAGGCTGCTCCATAATTGCAAAAAAAGACATGGATGGATAGATCACTACAAGATTAACAAAACTCCTTTACTGATCATCCTCAAAAGAGGCACGGATCACTAGGAAACAACACGAACATATGGCATCATGAACTAACAATCCCAGGAAAACAGAGTTACCGAGTGCCTCACTTTGCAAGCTTGCACTAGTCACCACACACACCACAAAAATACATGGGTTGCACCTCTGAAAAGATGACAAAACTCTTAACAAAACATATGTAGGACTCATGGGCATAGCATGCACACAATAATCATGGCAAAAAAGACAAATGTCTAAGATGAACAGATCTGACAATTAACTCACGAAGCCCTCTTCTAACAGCATTTCGGGCATCAAGATGAGCTCAAATGAAAATGATGCAATGGAATGAAATGATGTACTCTCTGAGATGAACATTTTGATATGCTATAAGTCCAAATCGGATCTACGGATGCGGAGTTATAGCAGGTCAAAGATAGCAAAATAATTAAGGTTCGGAGGAAAAAGTCAACCCGATTTTGGAATCTAGATCTAAGATCCGGCGTGCACTGTAGCAGTGGCGCGATTCCCGAGGATCACCGCCCGGAGTTCGCCGGAGAGAGGGTCGCCGGAGAGGGCGTCGGGACGAAGGCGCGGCGAGGCGGAGCTGCTCCGGCGGCCGGGCAAGGCGGCAGGGTCGGCGCCGGCAACGAGCTGGCGGGCGGCGGAGGCGAGCGGCGCTCGAGGCGGCGTGCGGCGGAGGTCGGCGCCGGCGACAAGGCGCGTC
>NC_041386.1:450527764-450536578 GCF_002162155.2 Triticum dicoccoides
TCTCCGGGCTGGCGCGGTTGGTGGAGGCGGCGGCGACACGTGTCGCGACGGGAGTGGCCGAGGCGGCGGGGGCGGACGCGTCCGGTCCGTCCGACGTGTCCGGCGGCGGCGAGATCTGATTTTTTTAGGGTTTGGAAGAAGGGATCCGCGAATTTGAAGGAGGGGTCTATATATAGGCATAGAGGGAGCTAGGAGAGTCCAAATGAGGTGCAGTTTTCGGCCACGCGATCGTGATCGAACGATCTAGATGATGGAGCGGAGTTAGGTGGGTTTTGGGCCAAATTAGAGGGGTGTTGGGCTGCAACACACACGATGCCTTTTCGGTCCCTCGGTTAACCGATGGAGTATCAAACGAAGTCCAAATGATACGAAACTTGACAGGCGGTCTACCGGTAGTAAACCAAGGCCGCTTGGCAAGTCTCGGTCCAATCCGGAAATGTTTAATCCCCACACACAAAAGAAAGGTAGAATTGACCACCGGAGGAGAACGAAGTGCCGGAATGCAAAACGGACAACGGGGAAAATGCTCGAATGCATGAGATGAACACGTATGCAAATGCAATGCACATGATGACATGATATGAGATGCATGACAACGATAACAACACACGGAGACAAAAACCCGAACCCGAGAAAATAAAATAACTTAACGCCGGAAACGGCAAGAGTTGGAGTACAAATTGGGAAAGTTATATCCGGGGCGTTACAACACTCCACCACTACGAAAGGATCTCGTCCTGAGATCAGGACTGAAAGAACGCCGGGTACTCAGAACAGAGGTGATCCTCGCGTTCCCAGGTAGCTTCACGGTCGGAATGGTGTGACCACTTGACTTTGAGAAATTTGATTGACTTGTTGCGAGTCTTGCGTTCAGTCTCTTCAAGAATAGCAACTGGGTGCTCACGATAAGAGAGATCTTCTTGGAGCTCAATGTCCTCGAAGTTGACAGTGCGGTCAGGAGTCTTGAAGCACTTTCGAAGCTGAGAGACATGGAACACGTCATGAACATTTGCAAAATTTGAAGGAAGCTCAAGTTGATAGGCGAGGTCGCCTCTCTTGCTGACAATCTTGAAAGGTCCCACGTATCTAGGGGCAAGCTTCCCTTTGATACCGAAGCGACGAGTACCCTTCATAGGAGAGACGCGGAGGTAAACATGATCTCCGATCTCGAAAGCCAAATCATGGTGCTTACTATCATAGTAGCTCTTCTGGCGGGATTGGGCTGCTTTGAGGTTATCACGAATGACTTTGCACATTTCTTCTGCCTCTGTGATTAAGTCATTACCCAGCAGCTGACGTTCACCGGTTTCAGACCAGTTGAGAGGTGTACGGCACTTCCTGCCATACAGAATTTCAAATGGCGCCTTGCCCGAACTTGCTTGAAAACTGTTGTTGTAGGAGAATTCAGCATAAGAAAGACAATCCTCCCACTTCATGCCGAAGGATATCACACAAGCCCTGAGCATATCTTCAAGAATCTGGTTGACACGCTCGACTTGACCGCTTGTTTGAGGATGGAAAGCTGTGCTGAAGCGGATGTTGGTGCCCATGGCCTTCTGAAAAGAATCCCAAAACTTGGAGGTAAAGATGCTGCCACGGTCTGAAGATATCACTTGAGGGATACCGTGCAGTGAGACAATTCGAGAGGTATAGAGTTCCGCCAATTGAGCTGCAGTGATCGACTCTTTGATAGGCAGAAAGTGAGCCAATTTGGTGAGTTTATCGATGAAAACGAATATAGCATCATTGCCACGCTTGGACTTTGGAAACCCAGTCATGAAGTCCATTTCAATGTGGTCAAACTTCCATTCTGGAATGGCAAGAGGTTGGAGGAGACCTGCTGGCCTTTGGTGTTCCGCCTTCACTCTTCTGCAGACATCACATTCATTCACGAATTGAGTGATCTCGCGCTTCATTCGAGTCCACCAATAAGCTTGCTTAAGGTCCTGATACATCTTCGTGCTCCCAGGGTGGATGGAGAGGAGAGAATTATGAGCCTCATTCATGATCACTTTACGAAGTTCACCTTTGGATACAACAATTCGATCCTCAAAGAAGAGAGTATCCTTGTCATCAAGGCGGTAGCACTTGTACTTTGGTTGGCTCTTGGCAATCCCAATCTTCACCTTCTTCACCATAGCATCAAGAAGCTGGGCTTGGCGAATCTGGTCTTCCAAGGTAGGAGAGACTTGAAGGTTGGCGAGGAAACCTTGAGGAACAACTTGCAGATTAAGTTTGCGGAAAGCTTCACAAAGCTCGGGTTGATAAGGCTTAAGAATCAGACTATTGCAATAAGCTTTTCCTGCTCAATGCGTCAGCAATCACATTGGCCTTTCCTGGAGTATACTCAATACTCGGATTATACTCTTGAATCATTTCGACCCATCGAGTTTGCCTGAGGTTGAGATTAGGCTGAGAGAAGATGTACTTGAGACTCTTGTGATCAGTGAAAATGTCCATTTTTCTTCCCAATAGAAGATGTCTCCAAGTCAAAAGAGCATGCACAACTGCCGCCAACTCGAGATCATGAGTGGGGTAGTTTTTCTCATTAGGCTTGAACTGGCGAGAGGTATAAGCAACAACTTTCTTCTCTTGCATCAACACTGCGCCAAGACCTTGGAGAGAGGCATCACAAAAGACCTCGTATGGTTTGGATTCATCAGGCGGAGTCAGAACTGGAGCAGTGATCAACTTCTCTTTCAAAGTGTTGAAAGCAATATCACACTCCGGAGACCAAACATACTTGACGTGCTTCTGAAGAATATTTGAGAGAGGCTTCGCGATCTTAGAGAAGTTTTCAATGAATCTTCGGCAATAGCTTGCGAGACCGAGGAAGCTATGGAGTTGCTTCACGTTCTGAGGTGGTTCCCAATTCACAATTGTAGACACCTTCTCAGGATTCACCGCAATGCCCTTGGCAGAGATGATATGACCAAGATAAAGAACCTCATCGAGCCAAAATTCACACTTGGAGAACTTGGCGTAGAACTGATGTTCCCTGAGTTTATCGAGAACCAAACGCAAGTGTTTGGCATGATCTTCCTTGTTCTTCGAGAAAACCAGAATGTCGTCGAGATAGACCAAAACAAAGTCGTTGGTGTAGGCGTTGAAGATGAAGTTCATCATGCGAGAGAACGTCGGAGGGGCGTTGACGAGGCCAAAAGACATGACAATGTATTCATATGAACCAAAACTTGTCCTGAAAGCCGTCTTGGGAATATCTTGCTCACGGATTCGAATCTGATGATAACCCATACGGAGATCAAGCTTGGAGAATACTTGAGCACCTTTGAGTTGTTCGAACAGCTCGTTGATGTTGGGAAGTGGGTATTTGTTCTTGATGGTCTTCTTGTTCAATGGACGGTAATCAACACAAAGTCGGTCCGTCCCATCCTTCTTCTTCACAAAAAGAGCACCACAACCCCACGGAGAAGAGCTAGGCCAGATGAGACCCATTCTCTCTTGAACATCGAGTTACTTCTTCAGCTCCTTCAACTCTTCCGGTCCGAGCTTGTAAGTACGCTTGCACACAGGTTCCGTGCCAGGCTCAAGATCGATGACGAATTCAACTGGCCGGTGTGGAGGCATTCCTGGAAGCTCTTCTGGAAAGACGTCTTGATATTCGCAAACGACTGGAATTTGCGAGATAGTATCCAGTTCACCCTTCTCATTGAGAGAAAACAGACGGATGGTATCATCACGAGCGGCAAAGACAATTACATCCTCAGACGAATGAGTCAATTGAATCTGCCTGGCTGCACAATCAAGATGCGCCTTGTGCTTAGAAAGCCAATCCATTCCGAGAATAAGATCAATATCCGAGTTACCAAGAACCATTGGGGAAGAAAGGAACTTGTAGTCGCCCAAGGTGATAGTAATATCCGGGACGCAGAAATTAGCTGTCATTTGCTCGCCCGATGACACAATTTGCAAAGAATTTTGCAGATGCTGATAATCGCACTCATACTTAGATGCAAAAGGTTTGGAAATGAAGCAATGCGATGCACCAGTGTCAAAAAGAACTTTTGTGGGAACATCGTTAACAGGAAGGTTACCCATGATAACATCTGATGAGTCCTCTGCCTGAGCTGCATTCATCAAGTTGACCTTGGCGGACTTGGGGTTATGCTTGACCACAGCTGTACTTGCCGATCTCACAGGCGGAGAAGGAGGAAGACGCCTCTGGTTGAAACACTTGTTGGCATAGTGACCCTTCTGTTGGCACTTGTTGCACGTGACCTCTGAAAGCGGACGGTGGTATGGAGCACTCGATCTTGGAGGTTGAGACGAAGACTTGTTCTGAAAGCCAGGGTTGGGTGGGTGGGAAGAACCACTGCCACCTTTGCTCTTCTGCTGATACGGCTGACGGAACAGAGGAGGAGGAAGCCAATACTTCTGCTGCTTGGCCACTTGAGTAGAGGAAGAAGGAGTAGCATCTCTGACTCGCTTCTTGAAAGCGTCACACCTCAACTGAGCAGCCTCTTGCTTCAGTGCCATGTTGTAGAACTCATCGTATCTCAACGGCTCAAAGAGGACAAGAGAGAGCTAAATTTCTTCTCTGAGACCACCCCTGAACTGGTATATCATGCTCTTCTCATCAGGTATGTCCTGCTTGGCAAAGCGGGCGAGCTTCTGAAACAACTTGTTGTAGTCATAGACAGACAAAGAGCCTTGCTTCAGGTTGCGGAATTCCTCACGCTTACTTTCAACCACACTTTGAGGGATGTGATGAGCTCGGAAATCTTGACGGAAATCATCCCAAGTGATCACACGTCCACCTCTGGAATCCTTGTACTGCTGGAACCATTCTGCAGCTTGATCTTTGAGTTGGAAGGAAGCGAACTTGACGAAATCTTCAGGCCTGACGTTGCTGCATTCAAAATGCTTACCCAGATCCACAAGCCAATCGTCAGCATCGGATGCCTCAACACAATTGCTGAACGTCTTTGGCCCATTAGCAAGGAACTGGTTCAGTGTAGCAAAATGATTTTGATTGCTGCCTTGATTGCGCTCCTGGAGAATTTGCATGATCAACTGTGTGTTTGCATTGGTTGCGGCCATCACAGCTTTCCATGACTCCGGAGGAGGTGGAGGTGGTGGCGGATCAGGATTCGGAGTCGTGCGCGTTGGAGGAGCCATCCTGAAGAGGTTGACCACCGTTAGCACATAGACAGATAAATGAAGCTGAAACCAATGGAATGAAAATTGCAATGTAAAGTCTTCACATCTGAACAAAATGAACGAATGCATTCCTCTTGAAATGGTCACATATCCTTAAATTGCGAAGCCACGTAGAATGAAGTAGAAGAAGTAAATCAACAAGGTACGGATCAAGAACGAATAATCGGTAAGAAATCCCAATCTCAAACCAATATCCGTGGGAGAAGAACTAGAGCTACGAGAATTCCCACCTATGAAACTCCCGAACCTTTCCGGTTATGCAATCAGGTGTTGGGGATACAGGGGAAGCATAATATCTCACCCAAACTAGCAAATCCTACATCCAGTTGTATCCATCCTTCAACACATAACCAAGAAACCTTCGGAAACCATCTACCTCAACCTTCGAAAAGCATCCGTTATACAAGTTATGGCGATACTCCCGAACTCCCACCCCAGTACTGGGTGGCGTCGAGGTTATCTCACCAACGAACTGCATAAAAGAGATTGTCGATGTCGGCGTACTAAACTCAAGTATTCTAGAATTGCAACGATAAAATTATGATGACAACACCTTAGAGCTCAACTCCCCGGGACACTTCCACTAAACCCCTGACAGGAGGCACCAAGACAATGTTCTCATCATAAAACCATCGGAACGATTCCAAGATACCCGCGTGATCCTAAATTTTTTTTAGTGAAATTTGAGAAGAGAAGAGTCAAAACTCTACGTCAGGATGCCTTAACAGAGCGATGAGGAGACTGGGAAGTAAAAAGAATTCCTAAACTCTCCGATATATAATCCCTAAATGACTCAAAATATTTTATTCTAGACACAACTCGGCCGCTAAAAACGATCAAGCAATGGGGCTCCTAAGGTCGGGGAAGGCTCTGATACCAACTTGTAACACCCTCGATGCGACTATATCTCCCACGTGTCGAGGCACGACTTAGAGGCATAATCACATTGAAGGCATATGTCGCAAGTCAGGTAATCATCACAAACATCCCATGTAATATAAATAATGAAACGGGATAACATAGTTGGCTTACACTCGCCACGTCAATCAAGTACATAAATAACAAACATCAACCAAACACTCATGGCCCGACTACGGCGCCAAAATAGAAGAAAACCCAACATGCGACACGGTCCCTATCACCCCCAACTGGGCACCACTACTGATCATCACGACAGGACACATAGTAACGCTGAGAGTCCTTGTCGAACTCCCACTTGAGCTCATATGCGTCACCTGGAGCGGAATCACCTGGACCTGCATCTGGTGTAATAGTAATCTGTGAGCCACAGGGACTCAGCAATCTCACACCCTCGCGATCAAGACTATTTAAGCTTATAGGACGGGTAAGGTAAATATATGTGGAGCTGTAGCAAGCGACTAGCATATATGGTGGCTAGCTTATTCGCAAAAGAGAGCGAGAAGAGGAGGCAAGGCGCATCGAAAAACTAGAGAGCAACCTGCGCGAGCATTACTCCAACACCGTGTCCACTTCCCGGACTCCGCCGAGAAGAGGCCATCATGATCACACACACGGTTGATTCATTTTAATAAAATTAAGGTTCAAGTTATCTACAACCGGACATTAACAAATTCCCATCTGCCCATAACCGCGGGCACGGCTTTCGAAAGTTCAATCCCTGCAGGGGAGTCCCAACTTAGCCCATGACAAGTTCTCACGGTCAACGAAGGAATAGACCTCCACCCGAGACATTCCGATCAGACTCGGTATCCCGGTACAACAAGACATTTCGACAGGTTAAAACAAGACCAGCAGCACTGCCCGAATGTGCTGACAAATCCCGATAGGAGCTGCACATATCTCATTCTCAGGGCACACTCAAATGAGCTCTCCATACAACTAAAACCAAACCTCGAGTTTCCCCGAGGGGGCGTTGCACAGGACTCTAGTTCGGACCAACACTCAGAGGGGCACTGGCCCGGGGGGGCTAAAATAAGATGACCCTCGGGCTCCGAAAACCCAAGGGAAAAAAAGGCTAGGTGGCAAATGGTAAAATCAAGGTTGGGCATTGCTGGAAAAGCTTTAATCAAGGCGAACTATCAAGGGGTTCCCATTATAACCCAACCACGTAAGGAACGCAAAATCCGGGAACATAACACCGATATGACGGAAACTAGGGCGGCAAGAGTGGAACAAAACACTAGGCGAGAGGCCGAGCCTTCCACCCTTTACCAAGTATATAGATGCATTAAGATAACATGGCATTATAATGATATCCCAACAAGTAAATAAATGTTCCAACAAGGAACGGCTCCAATCTTCACCTGCAACTAGCAACACTATAAGAGGGGCTGAGCAAAGCGGTAACATAGCCAATCAACGGTTTGCTAGGACATGGTGGGTTAGAGGTTTGACATGGCAATTTGGGAGGCTGACAAGAAAATGGTAGGCATCGTAGCATTGGCATAGCAAAAGAGCGAGCAAACTAGCATAGCAAAGATAGTAGTGATTTCGAGGGTATGATCATCTTGCCTGCAAAGCTATCAGAGTTGACTGGATCCTTAAAAGCAAACTCAATGGGCTCCTCGTTAGCGAACTCGACTCCCGGCTCTACCCAAACAAGACAAACAAGCAACAAGGATACAATCAACCACGTGCAAACTCAAACAATAAGATGCAAAGATGGTATGCTATGCGGGATGCGATGCGGGATGCAAAATGCAAGATATGACAGGAAATGCATGAACCTGGCCTCAACTTGGAAAACCAAGTGTGCCACTGGAAAGAGGGGATAAAATCGCTTGAAAACGATATAAAGAACGCCGGAATCGGAGTTACGGTTTGGAAATGGCAAGCGATTCAAATATGACACCGGTCTGCGATTTACAGCAAGTAGGCATCAGAATGCAATGAAATGGACATGCTACAGCCACCAAATATGACAACAAAATACATGGCAGGGAAGCATTCAAGATTCTTAACAAAAGACTAGCACTGAGCCATGGCCAATTCATCCATTATGAGGTTCAAACAGGCATGGCAAAAACGCAAATGCAAAACAGATTCAGACTTAGTGAAATTAACACTTGTCTGAAATTTCAGATCATGAAGCCCTCTTCGGAGCAGCAAAACAACATGCTACAGGACCTGATTAAGACAAAGAAGAACATGGCATGGAGCTACTCAACAAGCTTAACAAAAGTCCCTAAGTGACCTTGGGCCAAAAGGGATCACAAAATATACTAACAAGCACACGAACATAGCTAAAACGTAATCAGTTTTCAGACTTAGTGAAAACTGAGACATGCTGAAATATAACTCACGAAAGCTTGTAAACGAGCTCGATGCACTCACCACGGTGCAAGTCATGGCAAGACAAGCATATATCCATTAAGAAGGCACAAAATTCAAGCTAGACATGGCAAGAACAATGGCATAGCATGCACGGATCAACAGTGGCGCGATTCCCGAGGATCTGAGATCTGGCGTGCACTGTAGCAGTGGCGCGATTCCCGAGGATCACCGGCCGGAGTTCGCCAGAGTTCGCCGGAGAGAGGGTCGCCGGAGAGGGTGTCGGGACCGAGGCGCGGCGAGGCGGAGCTGCTCCGGCGGCCTTGGCGCGGCCGGGCAAGGCGGCGGGGTCGGCGCCGGCGACGAGCTGGCGGGCGGCGG
>NC_041386.1:450536839-450588647 GCF_002162155.2 Triticum dicoccoides
GCGCGTCGCGGCGGAGGCGGCCGGCGACGAGGCACGCGGGCTCTCCGGGCCGGCGCGGTTGGTGGAGGCGGCGGCGACATGTGTCGCGATGGGAGTGGCCGAGGCGGCGGGGGCGGACGCGTCTGGCGGCGGCAAGATCTGATTTTTTTAGGGTTTGGGAGAGGGGATCCGCGAATTTGAAGGAGGGGTCTATATATAGGCATATAGGGATCTAGGAGAGTCCAAATGAGGTGCGGTTTTCCGCCACGCGATCGTGATCGAACGATCTAGATGATGGAGCAGAGTTAGGTGGGTTTTGGGCCAAATTGGAGGGGTGTTGGGCTGCAACACACACGATGCCTTTTCGGTCCCTCGGTTAACCGATGGAGTATCAAACGAAGTCCAAATGATACAAAACTTGACAGGCGGTCTACCGGTAGTAAACCAAGGCCGCTTGGCAAGTCTCGGTCCAATCCGGAAATGTTTAATCCCACACACGAAATAAAGGTAGAATTGACCACCGGAGGAGAACGAAGCACCGGAATGCAAAACGGACAACAGGGAAAATGCTCGAATGCATGAGATGAACACGTATGCAAATGCAATGCACATGATGACATGATATGAGATGCATGACAACGATAACAACACACGGAGACAAAAACTCGAACCCGAGAAAATAAAATAACTTAACGCCGGAAATGGCAAGAGTTGGAGTACAAATTGGGAAAGTTATATCCGGGGCGTTACACAATATGGGCATCCAGGTCCCGCTATTGGTTATTGACCGGAGACGTGTCTCGGTCATGTCTACATTGTTCTCGAACCCGTAGGGTCCGCACGCTTAAGGTTTCGATGACAGTTATATTATGAGTTTATGCGTTTTGATGTACCGAAGGTTGTTCGGAGTCCCGGATGTGATCGCGGACATGACGAGGAGTCTCGAAATGGTCGAGACATAAAGATTGATATATTGGAAGCCTATGTTTGGATATCGGAAGTGTTCCATGTGAAATCGGGATTTTACGGGATTACCGGGAGGTTACCGGAACCCCCCCGGGAGGTATATGGGCCTTAGTGGGCCTTAGTGGAAGAGAGGAGAGGTGGCCAGAGATGGGCCGCGCGCCCCTCCCCCCTTGGTCCGAATAGGACAAGGAGAGGGGGTCGGGCCCCCTTCCTCCTCTCTCTCCTCTTTCCCCCCCTCCGCGAATTCTATTCCAACTAGGAAAGGGGGGAGTCCTACTCCCTCCTCCTGGCGTGCCTCCTCTTGGCCGGCCACCCCTCCCCTTTTGAACCTTTATATACGGAGGCAAGGGGCACCCCTAAGGACATAAGTTGATCCACATGATCATATTCTTAGCCGTGTGCGGTGCCCCCTTCCACCATAGACCTCGATAATATTGTAGCGGTGCTTAGGCGAAGCCCTGCCACAGTAGTACATCAAGATCGTCACCACGCCGTCATGCTGACGGAACTCTTCCCCGACACTTTGCTGGATCGGAGTCCGGGGATCGTCATCGAGCTAAACTTGTGCTACATAGGTGTCGTAGTTTCAGTGCTTGATCGGTCGGGCCGTGAAGACGTATGACTACATCAACCAAGTTAACGCTTCCGTTGTCGATCTACAAGGGTACGTAGATCACACTCTCCCCTCTTGTTTCTATGCATCACCATGATCTTGCGTGTGTGTAGGAATTTTTTTGAAATTACTACGTTCCCCAACAGTGGCATCCAAGTCTAGGTTTTATATGTTGATGTTATATGCACGAGTAGAACACAAGTGAGTTGTGGGCGATATAAGTCATACTGCTTACCAGCATGTCATATTTTGGTTCGGCGGTATTGTTGGACAAAGCGGCCTGGACCAACATTACGCGTACGCTTACGCGAGACCGGTTCTCCCGACGTGCTTTGCACATAGGTGGCTTGCGGGTGACAGTTTCTCCAACTTTTGTTGAACCGATTGTGGCTACGCCCGGTCCTTGTGAAGGTTAAAGAAGCATCAACTTGACAAACTATCGTTGTGGTTTTGATGCGTAGGTAAGATTGGTTCTTGCTTAAGCCCGTAGCAGCCACGTAAAACATGCAACAACAAAGTAGAGGACGTCTAACTTGTTTTTGCAGGGCATGTTGTGATGTGATATGGTCAAAGACATGATGCTAAATTTTATTGTATGAGATGATCATGTTTTGTAACCGAGTTATCGGCAACTGGCAGGAGCCATATGGTTGTCGCTTTATTGTATGCAATGCAATCGCGCTGTAATGCTTTACTTTATCACTAAGCGGTAGCGATAGTCATGGAAGCATAAGATTGGCGAGACAACAACGATGCTACGATGGAGATCAAGGTGTCGCGCCGGTGACGATGGTGATCATGACGGTGCTTCGAAGATGGAGATCACAAGCACAAGATGATGATGGCCATATCATATCACTTATATTGATTGCATGTGATGTTTATCTTTTATGCATCTTATCTTGCTTTGATTGACGGTAGCATTATAAGATGATCTCTCACTAAATTATCAAGAAGTGTTCTCCTTGAGTATGCACCGTTGCGAAAGTTCTTCGTGCTGAGACACCACATGATGATCGGGTGTGATAGGCTCTACGTTCAAATACAACGGGTGCAAAACCGTTGCACACGCGGAATACTCAGGTTATACTTGACGAGCCAAGCATATACAGATATGGCCTCGGAACACGGAGACCGAAAGGTCGAGCGTGAATCATATAGTAGATATGATCAACATAGTGATGTTCACCAATGAAACTACTCCATCTCACGTGATGATCGGACATGGTTTAGTGGATCTGGATCACGTGATCACTTAGAGAATTAGAGGGATGTCTATCTAAGTGGGAGGTCTTTAAGTAATATGATTAATTGAACCTAAATTTATCATGAACTTAGTACCTGATAGAATCTTGCTTGTTTATGTATGATTGTGGATAAATGCCCCGTGCTGTTGTTCCGTTGAATTTTAATGCGTTCCTTGAGAAAGCAAAGTTGAAAGATGATGGTAGCAATTACACGGACTGGGTCCGTAACTTGAGGATTATCCTCATTGCTGCACAGAAGAATTACGTCCTGGAAGCACCGCTGGGTGCCAGGCCTGCTGCTGGAGCAACACCAGATGTTGTGAACGTCTGGCAGAGCAAAGCTGATGACTACTCGATAGTTCAGTGTGCCATGCTTTACGGCTTAGAACCGGGACTTCAACGACGTTTTGAATGTCATGGAGCTTATGAGATGTTCCAGGAGTTGAAGTTAATATTTCAAGCAGATGCTCGGATTGAGAGATATGAAGTCTCCAATAAGTTCTATAGCTGCAAGATGGAGGACAACAGTTCTGTCAGTGAGCATATACTCAAAATGTCTGGGTATAATAATCACTTGATTCAAATGGGAGTTAATCTTCCAGATGACTGCGTCATTGACAGAATTCTCCAATCACTGCCACCAAGCTACAAGAGCTTCGTGATGAACTATAATATGCAAGGGATGAATAAGACTATTCCCGAGCTCTTCGCAATGCTGAAAGCTGCGGAGGTAGAAATCAAAAAGGAGCATCAAGTGTTGATGGTCAACAAGACCACTAGTTTCAAGAAAAAGGGCAAAGGGAAGAAGAAGGAGAACTTCAAGAAGAACAAAAAGCAAGTTGCTGCTCAAGAGAAGAAACCCAAGTCTGGACCTAAGCCTGAAACTGAGTGCTTCTACTGCAAGCAGACTGGTCACTGGAAGCGGAACTGCCCCAAGTATTTGGCGGATAAGAAGGATGGCAAGGTGAACAAAGGTATATGTGATATACATGTTATTGATGTGTACCTTACTAATGCTCGCAGTAGCACCTGGGTATTTCATATTGGTTCTGTTGCTAATATTTGCAACTCAAAACAGGGACTACGAATTAAGCGAAGATTGGCTAAGGACGAGGTGACGATGCGCGTGGGAAACGGTTCCAAAGTCGATGTGATCGCGGTCGGCACGCTACCTCTACATCTACCTTCGGGATTAATATTAGACCTAAATAATTGTTATTTGGTGCCAGCGTTAAGCATGAACATTATATCTGGATCTTGTTTGATGTGAGATGGTTATTCATTTAATCAGAGAATAATGGTTGTTCTATTTATATGAGTAATATGTTTTATGGTCATGCACCCTTGAAGAGTGGTCTATTCTTATTGAATCTCGATAGTAGTAACACACATATTCATAATGTTGAAGCCAAAAAAGGCAGAGTTGATAAAGATAGTGCAACTTATTTATGGCACTGCCGTTTAGGTCATATCGGTGTAAAGCGCATGAAGAAACTCCATACTGATGGACTTTTGGAACCACTTGATTATGAATCACTTGGTACTTGCGAACCATGCCTCATGGGCAAGATGACTAAAACGCCGTTCTCCGGTACTATGGAGAGAGCAATAGATTTGTTGGAAATCATACATACTGATGTATGTGGTCCGATGAATATTGAGGCTCGTGGCGGATATCGTTATTTTCTCACCTTCACAGATGACTTAAGCAGATACGGATATATCTACTTAATGAAACATAAGTCTGAAACATTTGAAAAGTTCAAAGAATTTCAGAGTGAAGTTGAAAATCATCGTAACAAGAAAATAAAGTTTCTACGATCTGATCGTGGACGAGAATATTTGAGTTACGAGTTTGGTGTACATTTGAAACAATGCGGAATAGTTTCGCAACTCACGCCACCCGGAACACCACAGCGTAATGGTGTGTCTGAACGTCGTAATCGTACTTTACTAGATATGGTGCGATCTATGATGTCTCTTACTGATTTACCACTATCGTTTTGGGGTTATGCTTTGGAGACGGACGCATTCACATTAAATAGGGCACCATCAAAATCCGTTGAGACGACGCCTTATGAACTATGGTTTGGCAAGAAACCAAAGTTGTCGTTTCTGAAAGTTTGGGGCTGCGATGCTTATGTGAAAAAGCTTCAACCTGATAAGCTTGAACCCAAATCGGAGAAATGTGTCTTCATAGTATATCCAAAGGAGACTATTGGATACACCTTCTATCATAGATCCGAAGGCAAGACTTTTGTTGCTAAGTTCAGAAACTTTCTAGAGAAGGAGTTTCTCTCGAAAGAAGTGAGTGGGAGGAAAGTAGAACTTGACGAGGTAACTGTACCTGCTCCCTTATTGGAAAGTAGTGCATCACAGAAAACTGTTTCTGTGACACCTACACCAATTAGTGAGGAAGCTAATGATAATGATCATGAAACTTCAGAACAAGATACTACTGAACCTCGTAGATCAACCAGAGTGAGATCCGCGCCAGAGTGGTACGGTAATCCAGTTCTGGAAGTCATGCTACTAGATCATGATGAACCTATGAACTATGAAGAAGCGATGGTAAGCCCAGATTCCACAAAATGGCTTGAAGCCATGAAATCTGAGATGGGATCCATGTATGAGAACAAAGTGTGGACTTTGGTTGACTTGCCCAATGATCGGTAAGCAATTGAGAATAAATGGATCTTCAAGAAGAAGACTGACGCCGACGGTAATATTACTATCTATAAAGCTCGACTTGTCGCAAAAGGGTTTCGGCAAGTTCAAGGGGTTGACTACGATGAGACCTTCTCACCCGTAGCGATGCTTAAGTCTGTCTGAATCATGTTAGCAATTGCCGCATTTTATGATTATGAAATTTGGCAGATGGATGTCAAAACTGCATTCCTGAATGGATTTCTAGAAGAAGAGTTGTATATGATGCAACCGGAAGGTTTTGTCGATCCAAAGGGAGCTAACAAAGTGTGCAAGCTCCAGCGGTCCATTTATGGACTGGTGCAAGCCTCTCGGAGTTGGAATAAACACTTTGATAGTGTGATCAAAGCATTTGGTTTTATACAGACTTTTGGAGAAGCCTGTATTTACAAGAAAGTGAGTGGGAGCTCTGTAGCATTTCTTATATTATATGTGGATGACATATTACAGATTGGAAATGATATAGAATTTCTGGATAGCATAAAGGGATACTTGAATAAGAGTTTTTCAATGAAAGACCTCGGTGAAGCTGCTTACATATTAGGCATAAAGATCTATAGAGATAGATCAAGATGTTTAATTGGACTTTCACAAAGCACATACCTTGACAAGATTTTGAAGAAGTTCAAAATGGATCAAGCAAAGAAAGGGTTCTTGCCTGTGTTACAAGGTGTGAAGTTGAGTCAGACTCAATGCCCGACCACTGCAGAAGATAGAGAGAAAATGAAAGATGTTCCCTATGCTTCAGCCATATGCTCTATCATGTATGCAATGTTGTGTACCAGACCTGATGTGTGCCTTGCTATAAGTCTAGCAGGGAGGTACCAAAGTAATCCAGGAGTGGATCACTGGACAGCGGTCAAGAACATCCTGAAGTACCTGAAAAGGACTAAGGATATGTTTCTCGTATATGGAGGTGACAAAGAGCTCATCGTAAAGGGTTACGTTGATGCAAGCTTTGACACTGATCCGGACGATTCTAAATCGCAAACCGGATACGTGTTTACATTAAACGGTGGAGCTGTTAGTTGGTGCAGTTCTAAACAGAGCGTCGTGGCGGGATCTACGTGTGAAGCGGAATACATAGCTGCTTCGGAAGCAGCGAATGAAGGAGTCTGGATGAAGGAGTTCATATCCGATCTAGCTGTCATACCTAGTGCATCGGGTCCAATGAAAATCTTTTGTGACAATACTGGTGCAATTGCCTTGGCGAAGGAATCCAGATTTCACAAGAGAACCAAGAATATCAAGAGACGCTTCAATTCCATCCGGGATCTAGTCCAGGTGGGAGACATAGAGATTTGCAAGATACATACGGATCTGAATGTTGCAGACCCGTTGACTAAGCCTCTTCCATGAGCAAAACATGATCAGCACCAAGGCTCCATGGGTGTTAGAATCATTACTGTGTAATCTAGATTATTGACTCTAGTGCAAGTGGGAGACTGAAAGAAATATGCCCTAGAGGCAATAATAAAGTTATTATTTATTTCCTTATATCATGATAAAAGTTTATTATTCATGCTAGAATTGTATTAACCGGAAACATAATACATGTGTGAATACATAGACAAACAGAGTGTCACTAGTATGCCTCTACTTGACTAGCTCGTTAATCAAAGATGGTTATGTTTCCTAACCATGGACAAAGAGTTATTATTTGATTAACGGGATCACATCATTAGTTCAATGATCTGATTGACATGACCCATTCCATTAGCTTAGCACCCGATCGTTTAGTATGTTGCTATTGCTTTCTTCATGACTTATACATGTTCCTATGACTATGAGATTATGCAACTCCCGTTTGCCAGAGGAACACTTTGTGTGCTACCAAACGTCACAACGTAACTGGGTGATTATAAAGGAGCTCTACAGGTGTCTCCAAAGGTACATGTTGGGTTGGCGTATTTCGAGATTAGGATTTGTCACTCCGATTGTCGGAGAGGTATCTCTGGGCCCTCTCGGAAATGCACATCACTTAAGCCTTGCAAGCATTGCAACTAATGGGTTACTTGCGGGATGATGTATTACAGAACGAGTAAAGAGACTTGCCGGTAACGAGATTGCACTAGGTATAGGATACCGACGATCGAATCTCGGGCAAGTAACATACCGATGACAAAGGGAACCACGTATGTTGTTATGCGGTCTGACCGATAAAAGATCTTCGTAGAATATGTAGGAACCAATATGAGCATCCAAGTCCCGCTATTGGTTATTGACCGGAGACGTGTCTCGGTCATGTCTACATTGTTCTCGAACCCGTAGGGTCCGCACGCTTAAGGTTTCGATGACAGTTATATTATGAGTTTATGCGTTTTGATGTACCGAAGGTTGTTCGGAGTCCCGGATGTGATCACGGACATGACGAGGAGTCTCGAAATGGTCGAGACATAAAGATTGATATATTGGAATCCTATGTTTGGATATCGGAAGTGTTCCGGGTGAAATCGGGATTTTACCGGATTACCGGGAGGTTACCGGAACCCTCCCGGGAGGTATATGGGCCTTAGTGGGCCTTAGTGGAAGAGAGGAGAGGTGGCCAGAGATGGTCCGCGCGCCCCTCCCCCCCTTGGTCCGAATAGGACAAGGAGAGGGGGCCGGCCCCCCTTCCTCCTCTCTCTCCTCTTTCCCCCCCTCCGCGAATCCTATTCCAACTAGGAAAGGGGGGAGTCCTACTCCCGGAGGGAGTAGGACTCCTCCTGGCGCGCCTCCTCTTGGCTGCCCCCCCCCTTTGAACCTTTATATACGGAGGCAAGGGGCACCCCTAAGGACATAAGTTGATCCACATGATCATATTCTTAGCCGTGTGCGGTGCCCCCTTCCACCATAGTCCTCAATAATATTGTAGCGGTGCTTAGGCGAAGCCCTGCCACAGTAGTACATCAAGATTGTCACCACGCCGTCGTGCTGACGGAACTCTTCCCCGACACTTTGCTGGATCGGAGTCCGGGGATCGTCATCGAGCTGAACGTGTGCTAGAACTCGGAGGTGCCGTAGTTTCGGTGCTTGATCGGTCGGGCCATGAAGACGTACGACTACATCAACCAAGTTAACAATTCCGTTGTCGATCTACAAGGGTACGTAGATCAAACTCTCCCCTCTCGTTGCTATGCATCACCATGATCTTGCGTGTGCGTAGGATTTTTTTTGAAATTACTACGTTCCCCAACAGTTTGCAAGTCCCGTAGCATGCACGTATGGTAAACGTTGTATAACAAATTTGAAACATGAGGTGTTATTTGATTGTCTTCCTTATGACTGGCGGTTGGGGACGAGCGATGGTATTTTCCTACCAATCTATCCCCCTAGGAGCATGCGTTTAGTACTTGGTTTTTGATGACTTGTAGATTTTTGCAATAAGTATGTGAGTTCTTTATGACAAATGTTGAGTCCATGGATTATACGCACTCTCACCCTTCCATCATTGCTAGCCTCTTCAGTCCCGTGCATTGCCCTTTCTCACCTTGAGAGTTGGCGCAAACTCCGCCGGTGCATCCAAACCCCGTGATACGATACACTCTATCACACATAAATCTCCTTATATCTTCCTCAAAACAGCCACCATACCTACCTATTATGGCATTTCCATAGCCATTCCGAGATATATTTCCGTGCAACTTTCCACCGTTCCGTTTATTATGACACGCATCATCATTGTCATATTGCCTTGCATGATCATGTAGTTGACATCATATTTGTGGCAAAGCCACCGTTCATAATTCTTTCATACATGTCACTCATGAGTCATTGCACATCCCGGTACACCGCCGGAGGCATTCATATAGAGTCATATCTTGTTCTAGTATCGAGTTGTAATCATTGAGTTGTAAATACATAGAAGTGTGATGATCATCATTAATTGAGCATTGTCCCACCAAAAATAAATAAATAAAGAAAGGCCTAAAAAAAGAAGGCCCAAAAAATATAAAAATAAAAATAAAAGGGGGCAATGCTACTATCCTTTTTCCACACTTGTGCTTCAAAGTAGCACCATGATCTTTATGATACAGAGTCTCTTGATTTTTCATTTTCATACACTAGTGGGAATTTTTCATTATAGAACTTGGCTTGTATATTCCAACAATGGGCCTCCTCAAGTGCCCTAGGTCTTCGTGAGCGAGCAACTTGGATGCACACCCACTTAGTTTCTTTGGTTGAGCTTTCATACATTCATAGCTCTAGTGCATCCGTTGCATGGCAATCCCTACTCCTTGCATTGACATCAACTGATGGGCATCTCCCTAGCCCATTGATTAGCCGCGTCGATGTGAGACTTTCTCCTTTTTGTCTTCTCCACATAACCCCCTTCATTATATTCTATGCCACCCATAGTGCTATATCCATGGCTCACGCTCATGTATTGCATGAAAGTTGAAAAAAATTGAGATTACTAAAGTCTGAAAAAATTTCTTGGCTTGTCATCGGGGTTGTGCATGATGAGAGCATTCTTGTGTGACAAAAATGGAGCATGACCAAACTATATGATTTTGTAGGGATGAACTTTCTTTGGCCATGTTATTTTGAGAAGACATGATTGCTTAGTTAGTATGCTTGAAGTATTATTATTTTTATGTCAATATTAAACTTTTATTTTGAATCTTTTGGATCTGAACATTCATGCCACAATAAAGAAAAATTACATTGAGAAATATGTTAGGAAGCATTCCACATCAAAATTCTGTTTTTATCATTTACCTACGCGAGGACGAGCAGGAATTAAGCTTGGGGATGTTTGATACATCTCCAACGTATCTATGATTTTTGATTGCTCCGTGAAATTATATATTATGTTTTGGATGTTTAATGGGCTTATTTATACACTTTTATATTATTTTTGGGACTAACCTATTAACCGGAGTCCCAACCCAAATTGCTGTTTTTTTGCCAATTTTAGTGTTCTGCAGAAAAAGAATATCAAACGGAGTCCAAACGGAATGAAACCTTCGGGAGCGTGATTTTTGGAACAAACGTGATCCAGAGGACTTGGAGTGGACGTCAAGCAATCAACGAGGAGGCCACGAGGTAGGGTGCGCGCCCTCCACCCTCGTGGGCCCCTCGTGGCTCCACCGACCTACTTCTTCCTCCTATATATATCTACATACCCTGAAAACATAGGGGAGCACCACGAAAACCTAATTCCACCGCCGCAACCTTCTGTACCCAAGATATCTCATCTTGGGGCCTTTTCTGGAGCTCCGCCGGAGGGGGCATTGATCACGGAGGGCCTCTACATCAACTCCATGGCCCCTCCGATGATGTGTGAGTAGTTTACCTCAGACCTTCGGGTCCATAGTTATTAGGTAGATGGCTTCTTCTCTCTCTTTGGATCTCAATACAAAGTTCTCCTCGATTCTCTTGGAGATCTATTCGATGTAATCTTCTTTTTCGGTGTGTTTGTCGAGATCCGATGAATTGTGGGTTTATGATCAAGATTATCTATGAACAATATTTGAATCTTCTCTGAATTCTTTTATGTACGATTGGTTTTCTTTGCAAGTCTCTTTGAATTTTCAGTTTGGTTTGGCCTACTAGATTGATCTTTCTTGCAATCTGAGAAGTGCTTAGCTTTGGGTTCAATCTTGCAATGCTCGATCCCAGTGACAGAAAGGGAACCGACACATATTGTATTATTGCCATCGAGGATAAAAAGATGGGGTTTATATCATATGGCATAATTTTATCCCTCTACATCATGTCATCTTGCTTAAGGTGTTACTCTGTTCTTATGAACTTAATACTCTAGATGCATGCTGGATAGCAGTCGATGTGTGGAGTAATAGTAGTAGATACAGGCAGGAGTCGGTCTACTTGTCACGGACGTGATGCCTATATACATGATCATACCTAGATATTCTCATAACTATGCTCAATTCTATCAATTGCTCGACAGTAATTTTTTCACCCACTATAATACTTATGCTATCTTGAGAGAAGCCACTAGTGAAACCGATGGCCCCCGGGTCTATTTCCCATCATACAAGTTTCCAATCTATTTTATTTTGCAATCTTTACTTTCAATCTATATCATAAAAATACCAAAAATATTTATCTTATTATTATTATCTCTATCATATCTCACTCTTGCAAGTGGCCGTGAAGGGATTGATAACCCCTTTATCGCGTTGGTTGCGAGGTTCTTATTTGTTTGTGTAGGTACGAGGTGACTCGCGCGTGGTCTCCTACTGGATTGATACCTTGGTTCTCAAAACCGAGGGAAATACTTACGCTGCTTTGTTGCATCACCCTTTCCTCTTCAAGGGAAAACCAACGCATGCTCAAGAGGTAGCAAGCGCTCCCACCTTCTCCCTAGCAAGCAAGCATTTTGCGATGAAAAGAGCAAAGTAATGAACAGCAGGAAAATGCAAGCCAATGGCGGTGATAGCTGACACCCCTCTCTCATCTCCCACTATCAAAGTGCGATAAAAATCCTCAAACTCAACCAGCTTAGGCTCAGCCAAGCTCTCATCAGAAGGGATCATGCATATGTTACAAAATTCAGTAAGTGGTATCTGATGGTTTTCAGCATATAAATCAAAGCTCACTTCAAGAGGATTATTCCTAGGCAGGAAAGTAAAGCTTTGAACAAAGATTTTTGTGAGGATTTGGTGTTGTTCACACTCATCTGCAATGAAGTCGGTGAGGCCAGCATTAGCAGCATATTGCATGAACTCCTGAAGGATTCCAGCCTCTTCCAGGAACGGGGTGTGCGGCCATTCGCACAGCCATACCTCCGCCAACCGCCGAGGATGGAGATCACTATCAGATGACTCCCCAATAACACCCTTGGAGTTCTTCTTAGAGCCAAACTTCCTAAAGATACTCATGGTTTTCCTATGAACAAAATTCTGAAATTTTGTTAGCCCACAAAATTTTCTCAACAAAACTTCACAAAAATGATACCAACTACTCATAGGGATACATAGAGGCCATAACAAGCATTCAAACTACTTAGAACACTAAGAATTCAACATGCAAGCTCATCTACAACATCACCAAGAGTAGATAATTGTTCAAAATATAAACCACTAAAACAAAAACTAATTGGACAAACGGTGGAGTCACATACCAAGCAACAATCCCTCGAAACAGTTTCGGAAACGGAGCTTCGAGCAAAGAGATCAAAATCCACGGGTTTGAGAGCAAGAACATGGGAGAGAGAGCAATGGAGATTTTTTCCAGAGGTAGGTGATGATGTGGTAAGAAGAGATAAGTGAGGGGGCCCACGTGGGGACCACAACCCACCAGGGCGCGCCTGGGGATCCTGGCGCATCCAGGTGGGTTGTGCCCACCTGGTGCACCTCCCTCTGATGTTATTTGCAACAAAAATTCTTAAATATTCAGAAAAAATCGTATTAAATTTTCAGGGCATTATGAGAATCTTGTTTTTGGGTCATTTTTTTATAGCACGGTAAAATCAGAAAACAGACAAAACATGGCATTTTATTTTATTTAACTAATGGAAACAGAGAATAAAAAGTAGGGACAGAAGGTAGTGCTTACTAAATTCATCAACTTCATACTGCTCAAAAATGATCCATTAATAAGGTTGATCAGGTCTTATTAACAACCACTTTCGATTAGCATGAAACCGAAGAACTTCCGTAAATCACTAAGTTACCTCAATGGGGATATGCATTTCCCCAACAATGAGCATTTCATATTTCTTTTTGACAGTAGGTAGAGGTATTTGAGAACTTCCAATAGTGATTGTCGGAGATTTTTCAATAACATTAATACCAGTCACTTGGAATTGTTTCTTCGGAAAGTGCATCGTATGCTCATTACCATTGATATGAAAAGTGACCTTGCTTTTATTGCAATCAATAACAGCCCCTATAGTATTCAAGAAGTGTCTACCAAGGATAATCGACATGTTGTTGTCCTCGGGCATCTCAAGTATAACAAAGTCAGTCAAAATAGTAACATTAGCAACAACAACGGGCACATCCTCATAGATACCGATAGGTATGGCAGTTGATTTTTCAGCCATTTGCAAAGATATTTCAGTAGGTGTGAGTTTATTCAAATCAAATCTTTTATATAAAGAGAAAGGCATAACACTAACACCAGCTCCTAAATCACACAAAGCAGTTTTCACATAATTCTTTTTGATAGAACAAGGTATAGTTGGTATTCCCGGATCTCCAAGTTTTTTAGGTACTCCATCTTGAAAAGTATAATTAGCAAGCATAGTGGAGATTTCAGCTTCCGGTATTTTTCTCTTATTTGTGATGATGTCTTTCATATACTTTGCATAAGGAAGCATTTTCAAGATATCAGTCAACTGAGTACGCAAAAAGACTGGCCTCAACATTTCAGCAAAGCGTTCAAATTCTTCATCATCATTCTTTTTAGTTGGCTTAGGTGGAAAAGGCATAGGTTTTTTAACCCACAGTTCTCTTTCTTTACCGTGTTTTCTAGCAATGAAGTCTATTTTATCATATCTTTTATTCTTGGGTTGTGGGTTATCAAGATCAACAGGTGGTTTTATCTCAACATCATCGTCTAGTTCTTTATTATTTGGTCGAGAGTCTTCATGAACATCAACATTGTCTTTTTCATTATCACTAGGTGAATGTTCATTACCAAACTGAGTTTCAGCATCAGAGATAGAAACTTTATTATCTATGTCAGGAGGTTTCTCTATTTCAGGTTCACTAGGAGCATGTGAAGTCCTATCATTTTTCTTTTTATTTCTAGACGGACTAGGTGCACTAGTGTTGGCTCTTTGTGAATCTGGTTCAATTCTTTTTGGGTGTCCCTCAGGATAAAGTGGTTCCTGAGTCATTTTACCTCCTCTAGTTGCAACTCTAACATCAAAGTCATGCATATTATTATTCATTTCATCAAGCAACTCTCTTTGAGATTTTGCAACTTGTTCTAGATGGGTTTGAACCATAGAAGCATGCTTTCCAACACCTCTAACATCATTTGATATTCTAAATAACAGGTCACTCAAATGAGCAATCATATCAGAATTGTATTTCAATTGTTTCATAACATTTGCATTGAAGTGATCTTGTTTTCTAATATAATTTTCAAACTCATAAAGGCATTGACTAGGACACATATTGAGAGGATTGTCATTATCACTGAATTTCATAAGAGAATTTACCTCTACCACCTTAGGCAGTGGTGGTGTATTAAGCCCATGTATTTCTTCAATAGAAGGTAAATTTTTAACATCCTTAGCTTTAATACCTTTTTCCTTCACTGATTTCTTTGCCTCTTGCATATCTTCAGGACTGAGATATAATATACCCCTCTTCTTCAGAGTGGGTTTAGCCGGTGGTTTAGGAAGAGTCCAATCATCATAATTTTTCAATATGTTATTCAATAATTTTTCAGCTTGCCCAACAGTTTGTTTCGTGAAAACACAATCAGCACAACTATCTAGGAAGTCCCTAGAAGCATCGGTTAGTCCATTATAGAAGATATCAAGTATTTCATTTTTCTTAAGAGGAGGATCAGGCAAAGCATTAAGTAATTGGCAAAGCCTCCCCCAATCTGTTTCTTATGAGCAGGAAAATATTTTTCAGAGAAGTAATAAATCATATCCTGGGGACTATGCACACAACCAGGAACAAGAGTATTGTATCAAGATTTAGCATCACCCTTTAATGAGAAAGGAAATAATTTGAGAATAAAGTAATAGCGAGTTTTCTCATCATGAGTAAAAAGGGTGGCTATGTCATTCAACTTAGTAAGATGTGCCACAACAGTTTTAGTTTCATAACCATGGAAAGGATCAGATTCAACCAAAGTAATTAACTCTGGTTCGACAGAGAATTCATAACCCTTATCATCAATAATAGGTGAAGTATCAAACTTAGGATCACATTTCATTCTAGCATTCAGAGATTTTTCTTTATACTTGCATGATAATTTCTCTAGATCATCTCTATCTCTGCAAGCAAGAATATCTCTAGTTGTTTATTCACTCATAACATAACCTTCCGGTACCTTAGGAAATTCATATCTAGGAAGACTAGTTCTAGAAGGTGTTTCAGGAGTTTCAGTTTCAAGCTCATCATCAGATTCAACAACATCATGTTGTATTACTCTAGCAATTTGTTTATCAAGAAAGTCACCAAGTTGCACATCATCATTAAGCAAGGTACTAGCATCATCATAAGCATTATCCATAGCATAAGTAGCATCATCAATAACTTGCGACATATCTGAATTAATAGCATGTGGTGGTGTTGCAAGTTTTCTTATAACAGAAGGTGAATCTAAAGCAGAACTGATGTTGGGGAACATAGTAATTTCAAAAAAAATCCTACGCACATGCAAGATCATGGTGATGCATAGCAACAAGAGGGAAGAGTATCGTCCACGTACCCTCATAGACCGTAAGCGGAAGCATTATGAGAACGCAGTTGATGTAGTCGAACGTCTTCACGATCCAACCGATCCAAGTACCGAACGCATGACACCTCCGAGTTCAGCACACGTTCAGCTTGATGACATCCCACGAACTCCGATCCAGCAGAGCTTCACGAGAGAGTTCCGTCAGCACAACGGCATGTTGACGATGATGATGTTGCTACCGACGCAGGGCTTCGCCTAAGGACTGCTACGATATGATCGAGGTGGATTATGGTGGAGGGGGGCACCACACACGACTAAGGGATCAATGATCAACTTGTGTGTTCTAGGGTGCCCCCTGCCCCCGTATATAAAGGAGCAAGGGGGGAGGCCGGCCAACCCCTGTAGGGCGCGCCAGGAGGAGGAGTCATCCTCCTGGTAGTAGTAGGACTCCCCTTTCCTACTCCTACTAGGAGGAGGAAAGGAAGGGGGAAGGGGAGAAGGAAGGAGAGGGAGGAAAGGAGGAAAGGGGGGCTGGCCCCCTAGTCCAATTTGGTTTGGGCTGGGGGGGTCATGCGCCCTGCCTCCTGTCTTCCACCAGTTGGCCCATGAGTCCCAATACTTCTTCCATGTATTCCCGTAACTCCCCGGTATTCCGAGAAATACTTGAATCACTCGAAACCTTTCTGATGTCCGAATATAGTCGTCCAATATATCGATCTTTGCGTCTCGACCATTTCGAGGCTCCTCTTCATGTCTCCGATCTCATTCGAGACTCAGAACTACCTTTGGTACATCAAATCACATAAACTCATAATACCGAGTTTAATTTTTTCCTAAGCATCTTGCTTCCCTGCTGGGGATGATTCCCCTAAAGGATGTATTGCTCTCCTCAATGCAACTCCTGTCCATTTGCATTTTATTGAGCGTGTCCTCATAGATGAGGTTCAGCCTGCTGCCACCGTCCATTAGCACTTTAGTGAGCCGAAAGTCGTCCACGATTGGGTTTAGGACCAAAGCGGCTAGTGCCCGGACTGAGCGGGACCTTGGTTCGTCCTCGGCATTGAAAGTGGTCGTTGTATCGTTCCAAGGGTTTATTGCTGCTATTTGGCAGACTTCGGCGAGGTTGCGGAGCACCCTTTTGCGCCGATTATTTGATGAGAAGGTCTCAAAGACCGTGAATACTTTGAGATCAGTGTCTCCAAAGATTACTTCTCTGGGGTATTGTTGGTGAGGATACCCTCCCCGCTCATGGCCACCTGCCGGAGTATCCAACATGCCCGTAGGCTGTGTGTTGGTTTAGTATTCAGCGTCATGTGTATTTGACAGGGCCTATCGAGCCATTCCTCGAAGATAGTTCTATGTCCTATAAAGCGCTTAGTTTTCTTGTCCACGGGATGATGATCAGGTGCCCCGCGAGGGTGCATCCTTTTTGCCCGCCCGGGATATGGCTTAAAGGTCTGCGGTTCCCAGCGGGTTGTCTGATTTTTCCAGGCGCTTGAGGGCATTAAGGATTCCCTCGTCCGTACTATGTGTGCCAAATCTACAAAGTGTAGTACGTGACGGCGATTGAGGGCATTAAGGATTCCCTCGTCCGTATAGTTTTTGCGAAATACTGAAATTGCAACATCATTGCAACAGTCTTTATCTTGTTTTTAACAAGAAGGAATCTGGCCCAAAAGTGATGGACTATCTCCCGAGGCTGCTGCAGCACATACATTAGGTCGCATATGTCCGAGGGCAGGAATTGCTTGGAGAGTATTGCTTGTGGTGGGTGGACGGGCTTAACGTTAAGCGTGTGGACCCTACGGGTTTGAGAACTATGTAGACATGACCGAGACACGTCTCCGGTCAATAACCAATAGCGGAACCTAGATGCTCATGTTGGTTCCTACATATTCTATGAAGATCTTTATCGGTCAAACCTCATAACAACATATGTTGTTCCCTTTGTCATCGGTATGTTACTTGCCCGAGATTCGATCGTCGGTATCTCAATACCTAGTTCAATCTCATTACCGGCAAGTCTCTTTACTCGTTCTGTAATGCACTATCCCGCAACTAACTCATTAGTTGCATTGCTTGCAAGGCTTATAGTGATGTGCATTACCGAGAGGCCCAGAGATACCTCTCCGACAATTGGAGTGACAAATCCTAATCTCGATTCATGCCAACTTAACAAGTACCATCGGAGACACCTGTAGAGCACCTTTATAATCACCCAGTTACATTGTGACGTTTGGTAGCACACAAAGTGTTCCTCTGGCAAACGGGAGTTGCATAATCTCATAGTCATAGGAACATGTATAAGTCATGAAGAAAGCAATAGCAACATACTAAACGATCGGGTGCTAAGCTAATGGAATGGGTCATGTCAATCAGATCATTCAACTAATGATGTGATCCCGTTAATCAAATAATAACTCTTTGTCCATGGTTAGGAAACATAACCATCTTTGATTAACGAGCTAGTCAAGTAGAGGCATACTAGTGACACTCTGTTTGTCTATGTATTCACACATGTATTATGTTTCCGGTTAATACAATTCTAGCATGAATAATAAACATTTATCATGATATAAGGAAATAAATAATAACTTTATTGTTGCCTCTAGGGCATATTTCCTCCAGTCTCCCACTTGCACTAGAGTCAATAATCTGGTTCACATCTTTATGTGATTAGTTCACATCTCCATGTGACCAATACCCAAAGGGTTTACTAGAGTCAATAATCTAGTTCACATCGCTATGTGATTAACACCCAAGGAGTGATCATGTTTTGCTTGTGAGAGAAGTTTAGTCTACGGGTCTGCAACATTCAGATTCGTATGTATTTCGCAAATTTCTATGTCTACAATGCTCTGCACGGAGCTACTCTAGCTAATTGCTCCCACTTTCAATATGTATCCAGATCGAGACTTAGAGTCATCTAGATCGATGTAAAAGCTTGCATCAACGTAACTCTTTACGACCAACTCTTTTATCACCTCCATAACCGAGAAATATTTCCTTAGTCCTCTAAGGATAATTTTGATCGCTGTCTAGTGATCTACTCTTAGATCACTATTGTACTCCCTTGCCAGAATGATGCTAAGGTATACAATAGGACTGGTAAATAGCATATCATACTTTATAGAACCTATGATTAGGGCATAGGGAATGACTTTTCATTCTCTTTCTATTTTCTGCTGTGGTCGGGTTTTGAGTCTTTACTCAACTTCACACCTTGCAACACAGTCAAGAACTCCTTCTTTGACTGTTCCATTTTGAACTACTTCAAAATCTTGTCAAGGTATGTACTCATTGAAAAAACTTATCAAGCGTCTTGATCTATCTCTATAGATCTTGATGCTCAATGTGTACGCAGCTTCATCGAGGTCTTTCTTTGAAAAACTCTTTCAAACACTCCTTTATGCTTTCCAGAAAATTCTACATTATTTCCGATCAACAATATGTCATTCACATATACTTATCAGAAATGTTGTAGTGCTCCCACTCACTTTCTTGTAAATACAGGCTTCACCGCAAGTCTATATAAAACCATATGCTTTGATCACTTTATCAAAGCATATATTCCAACTATGAGATGCTTGCACCAGTCCATAGATGGATCGCTGGAGCTTGCTCACTTTGTTAGCACCTTTTAGGATCGACAAAACCTTCTGGTTACATCATATACAACTCTTCTTTAAGAAATCCATGAAGGAATACAGTTTTGACATCCATTTGCCAGATTTCATAAAATGCGGCAACTGCTAACATGATTCAGACAGACTTTTAAGCATCGGTACGAGTGAGAAAATCTCATCGTAGTCAACACTTTGAACTTGTCGAAAACATTTTGCGACAATTTGAGCTTTTTAGATAGTAACACTATTATCATCGTCCGTCTTCCTCTTGAAGATCCATTTATTCTTAATGACTCACCGATCATCGGGCAAGTCAATCAAAGTCCATACTTTGTTCTCATACATGGATCCCATCTCAGATTTCATGGCCTCAAGCCATTTCGCGGAATCTGGGCTCATCATTGCTTCCTCATAGTTCGTAGGTTCGTCATGGTCAAGTAACATGACATCTAGAACAGGATTACCATACCACTCTGGTGCGGATCTCACTCTGGTTGACCTACGAGGTTCGGTAGTAACTTGATCTGAAGTTTCATGATCATCATCATTAGCTTCCTCACTAATTGGTGTAGGTGTCACATGAACCAGTTACTATGATGAACTACTCTCCAATAAGGGAGCAGGTACAGTTATCTCATCAAGTTCTACTTTCCTCCCACTCACTTCTTTTGAGAGAAACTCCTTGTCTAGAAAGGATGCATTCTAAGCAACGAATGTCTTGCCTTAGGATCTGTGATAGAAGGTGTACCCAAATGTCTCCCTTGGGTATCCTATGAAGACACATTTCTCCGATTTGGGTTTGAGCTTATCAGGATGAAACTTTTTCACATAAGCATCGCAACCCCAAACTTTAAGAAACGACAACTTTGGTTTCTTGCCAAACCACAGTTCATATGGCGTCATCTCAACGGATTTAGATGGTTCCCTATTTAACATGAATGCGGTTGTCTCTAATGCATAACCCCAAAATGATAGTGGTAAATCGATAAGAGACATCATTGATTGCACCATATCTAATAAAGTACGGTTACAATGTTCGGACACACCATTACGCTGTGGTGTTCCAGGTGGCGTGAGTTGCGAAACTATTCCGCATTGTTTCAAATGAAGACCAAACTCGTAACTCAAATATTTGTTGGAGAACGTTGCAGAAAACAAAAAATTTCCTATGGTTTCACCAAGCTCCATCTATGAGTTCATCTAACAATGAGTGATTGGATTGCATCTACATACCTTGTAGATCACTCGCGGAAGCGTTCAAAGAACGGGGATGAGGAAGTCGTACTCGACGTGATCCAAATCACCGGAGATCCTAG
The DNA here is from genome assembly GCF_002162155.2 of Triticum dicoccoides. Taxonomy (NCBI): domain Eukaryota; kingdom Viridiplantae; phylum Streptophyta; class Magnoliopsida; order Poales; family Poaceae; genus Triticum; species Triticum dicoccoides. The sequence continues at coordinate 450,557,613 of NC_041386.1, forward strand.
TGCCGAACGGACGGCACCTCCGCGTTCAACACACGTACGGTCAGCGTAATGTCTCCTTCTTCTTGATCCATCAAGGGGGGAGGAGAGGTTGAGGAAGATGTCTCCAGCAGCAGCACGACGGCGTGGTGGTGGTGGAGCTGCAGTACTCCGGCAGGGCTTCGCCAAGCTCTATGGAGGAGGAGGAGGTGTTGGAGAGGGAGAGGGAGGCACCAAAGGCAAAGGTGAGATGCCCTCCCTCCCCCCCCACTATATATAGGGGGCCTAGGGGGGGGCACCGGCCCTAGGAGATGCAATCTCCTAGGGGGGGCTGCGGCCAAGGGGTGGGAGGCTTGCCCCCCAAGCAAGGGGGCGCCCCCCTTTAGGGTTTCCCCCACCCTAGGCGCATGGGCCCTGGGGGAAGTGGCGCCCCAGCCCACTTTGGGCTGGATCCCTTCCCACTTCAGCCCATGGGGCCCTCCGGGATAGGTGGCCCCACCCGGTGGACCCCCGGGACCCTTCCGGTGGTCCCGGTACAATACGGGTGACCCCGAAACTTGTCCCGATGGCCGAAATAGCACTTCCTACATATAATTCTTTACCTATGGACCATTCCGGAACTCCTCGTGACGTCTGGGATCTCATCCGGGACTCCGAACAACATTCAGGTTACTGCCTATACATATCCCTACAACCCTAGCGTCACAACCTTAAGTGTGTAGACCCTACGGGTTCGGGAGACATGTAGACATGACCGAGACGGCTCTCCGGTCAATAACCAACAGCGGGATCTGGATACCCATGTTGGCTCCCACATGTTCCTCGATGATCTCATCGAATGAACCACGATGTCGAGGATTCAAGCAACCCCGTATACAATTCCCTTTGTCAATCGGTATGTTACTTGCCCGAGATTCGATCGTCGATATCCCAATACCTCGTTCAATCTCGTTACCGGCAAGTCACTTTACTCGTACCGTAATGCATGATCCTGTTACCAGACACTTGGTCACTTTGAGCTCATAATGATGATGCATTACCGAGTGGTCCCAGTGATACCTCTCCGTCATACGGAGTGACAAATCCCAGTCTTGATCCGTGTCAACCCAACAGACACTTTCGGAGATACCCGTAGTATACCTTTATGGTCACCCAGTTACGTTGTGACGTTTGGTACACCCAAAGCACTCCTACGGTATCCGGGAGTTACACGATCTCATGGTCTAAGGAAAAGATACTTGACATTGGAAAACTCTAGCAAATGAACTATACGATCTTGTGCTATGTTTAGGATTGGGTCTTGTCCATCACATCATTCTCCTAATGATGTGATCTCGTTATCAATGACATCCAATGTCCATAGTCAGGAAAGTCATGTTGATCAACGAGCTAGTCAACTAGAGGCTTACTAGGGACATGTTGGTGTCTATTATTCACACATGTATTACGATTTCCGGATAACACAATTATAGCATGAATAAAGACAATTATCATGAACAAGGAAATATAATAATAATGTTTTTATTATTGCCTCTAGGGCATATTTCCAACAGTCTCCCACTTGCACTAGAGTCAATAATCTAGTTACATTGTGATGAATCGAACACCCATGGAATTCTGGTGTTGATCATGTTTTGCTCTAGGGAGAGGTTTAGTCAACGGATCTGCTACATTCAGGTCCGTATGTACTTTACAAATATCTATGTCTCCATCTTGAACATTTTCACGAATGGAGTTGAAGCGACGCTTGATGTGCCTTGTCTTCTTGTGAAACCTGGGCTCCTTGGCAAGTGCAATAGCTCCAGTGTTGTCATAGAAGAGCTTGATCGGCCCCGACGCATTGGGTATGACTCCTAGGTCGGTGATGAACTCCTTCACCCAAATTGCTTCATGTGCTGCCTCCGAGGCTGCCATGTACTCCGCTTCACATGTAGATCCCGCCACGATGCTCTGCTTGCAACTGCACCAGCTTACTGCCCCACCATTCAAAATATACACGTATCCGGTTTGTGACTTAGAGTCATCTAGATCTATGTCGAAGCTAGCGTCGACGTAACCCTTTACGACGAGCTCTTCGTCACCTCCATAAACGAGAAACATTTCCTTAGTCCTTTTTAGGTACTTCAGGATATTCTTGACCGCTGTCCAGTGTTCCTTGCCGGGATTACTTTGGTACCTTCCTACCAAACTTACGGCAAGGTTTACATCAGGTCTGGTACACAGCATGGCATACATAATAGAACCTATGGCTGAGGCATAGGGGATGACACTCATCTCTTCTATATCTTCTGGCGTGGTCGGATATTGAGCTGAGCTCAATTTCACACCTTGCAACATAGGCAAGAACCCCTTCTTAGACTGATCCATATTGAACTTCTTCAATATCTTATCAAGGTATGTGCTTTGTGAAAGACCTATGAGGCGTCTTGATCTATCTCTATAGATCTTGATGCCTAATATATATGCAACTTCTCCAAGGTCCTTCATTGAAAAACTCTTATTCAAGTAGGCCTTAATGCTGTCCAAGAGTTCTATATCATTTCTCATCAAAAGTATGTCATCTACATATAATATGAGAAATTTTACAGAGCTCCCACTCACTTTCTTGTAAATGCAGGCTTCTCCATAAGTCTGCATAAACCCAAACGCTTTGATCATCTCATCAAAGCGAATGTTCCAACTCCGAGATGCTTGCACCAGCCCATAAATCGAGCGTTGGAGCTTGCACACCTTGTCAGCATTCTTAGGATCGACAAAACCTTTCGACTACATCATATATAATTCTTCCTTAAGGAAACCATTAAGGAATGTCGTTTTGATGTCCATTTGCCATATCTCATAATCATAGAATGCGGCAATTGCTAACATGATTCGGACGGACTTCAGCTTCGCTACCGGTGAGAAAGTCTCATCGTAGTCAACCCCTTGAACTTGTCGATAACCCTTAGCGACAAGCCGAGCTTTATAGATGGTCACATTACCATCCGCGTCTGTCTTCTTCTTAAAGATCCATTTATTTTCTATGGCTTGCTGCTCAACGGGAAAGTCAGTCAAAGTCCATACTTCGTTTTCATACATGGATCCTATCTCGGATTTCATGGCTTCCAGCCATTTGTCGGAATCCGGACCCGCCATCGCTTCTTCATAGTTTGAAGGTTCACCGTTGTCTAACAACATGATTTCCAAGACAGGGTTGCCGTACCACTCTGGTGCGGAACGTGTCCTTGTGGACCTACGAATTTCAGTAGGAGCTTGATCAGAAGTATCTTGATCATCATCATTAACTTCCTCTCTAGTCGGTGCAGGTACCTCAGGAACATTTTCTTGAGTTGCGCCCTTTTCCGGTTCAAGAGGTAATACTTCATCAAGTTCTACTTTCCTCCCACTTACTTCTTTCGAGAGAAACTGCTTCTCTAGAAAGGATCCATTCTTGGCAACAAAGATCTTGCCTTCGGATCTGAGGTAGAAGGTATACCCAATAGTTTCTTTAGGGTATCCTATGAAGACACATTTTTCCGACTTGGGTTCGAGCTTTTCAGGTTGAAGTTTCTTGACATAAGCATCGCATCCCCAAACTTTTAGAAACGACAGCTTCGGTTTCTTCCCAAACCATAATTCATACGGTGTCGTCTCAACGGATTTCGACGGAGCCCTATTTAAAGTGAATGCGGCAGTCTCTAAAGCATAGCCCCAAAAAGATAGCGGTAAATTGGTAAGAGACATCATAGATCACACCATATCTAATAGAGTGCGACTACGACGTTCGGACACACCATTGCGCTGAGGTGTTCCAGACGGCGTGAGTTTTGAAACTATTCCACATTTTCTTAAGTGTGTGCCAAATTCGTGACTCAAGTATTCTCCTCCACGATCTGATCGTAGGAACTTGATTTTCCTGTCACGTTGATTTTCAACCTCACTCTGAAATTCCTTGAACTTTTCAAAGGTCTCAGACTTGTGTTTCATCAAATAGATATACCCATATCTACTCAAGTCATCACTGAGGGTGAGAACATAACGATAGCCACCACGAGCCTCAACACTCATTGGACCGCACACATCAGTATGTATGATTTCCAATAAGTTGGTTGCTCGCTCCATTGTTCCTGAGAACGGAGTCTTGGTCATTTTACCCATGAGGCATGGTTCGCACGTGTCAAATGATTCGTAATCAAGAGACTCTAAAAGTCCATCTGCATGGAGCTTCTTCATGCGTTTGACACCTATGTGACCAAGGCGGCAGTGCCACAAGTATGTGGGACTATCATTATCAACCTTACATCTTTTGGTACTCACACTATGAATATGTGTAGCAATACGCTCGAGATTCATTAAGAATAAACCATTCACCATCGGAGCATGACCATAAAACATATCTCTCATATAAATAGAACAACCATTATTCTCAGATTTAAATGAGTAGCCATCTCGTATTAAACGAGATCCTGATACAATGTTCATGCTCAAACTTGGCACTAAATAACAATTATTGAGGTTCAAAACTAATCCCGTAGGTAAATGTAGAGGTAGCGTGCCGACGGCGATCACATCGACCTTGGAACCATTCCCGACGCGCATCGTCACCTCGTCCTTCGCCAGTCTCCGCTTATTCCAAAGCTCCTGCTTTGAGTTACAAATGTGAGCAACTGCACCGGTATCAAATACCCAGGAGCTACTACGAGTACTGGTAAGGTACACATCAATTACATGTATATCACATATACCTTTTGTTTTGCCGGCCTTCTTGTCCGCTAAGTATTTGGGGCAGTTCCGCTTCCAGTGACCACTTCCCTTGCAATAAAAGCACTCAGTCTCGGGCTTGGGTCCATTCTTTGGCTTCTTCCCAGCAGCTTGCTTGCCGGGCGCGGCAACTCCCTTGTCGTCCTTCTTGAAGCTCGTTTTACCCTTGCCCTTCTTGAACTTAGTGGTTTATTGACCATCAACACTTGATGTTCCTTCTTGACTTCTACCTCTGCTGATTTCAGCATTGAAAATAACTCAAGAATGGTCTTTTCCATCCCCTGCATATTGAAGTTCATCACAAAGCTCTTGTAGCTTGGTGGAAGCGACTGGAGGATTCTGTCAATGATCGCATCATCCGGGAGATTAACTCACAGCTGAGTCAAGCGGTTATGTAACCCATACATAGTGAGTATGTGCTCACTGACAGAACTATTTTCCTCCATCTTACAGCTGAAGAATTTGTCGAAGACTTCATATCTCTCGACCAGGGCATGAGCTTGAAAAACCATTTTCAGCTCTTCGAACATCTCATATGCTCCATGTCTCTCAAAACGCTTTTGGAGCCCCGGCTCTAAGCTGTAAAGCATGCCGCACTGAACGAGGGAGTAGTCATCAGCACGTGTCTGCCAAGCATTCATAACGTCTTGGTTCTGTGGGACGGGTGCGTCACCTAGTGGTGCTTGTAGGACATATTCTTTCTTGGCAGCTATGAGGATGATCCTCAGGTTCCGGACCCAGTCCGTATAGTCGCTGCCATCGTCTTTCAGCTTGGTTTTCTCTAGGAACGCGTTGAAGTTGAGGACTACGTTGGCCATTTGATCTACAAGACATATTGTAAATACTTTAGACTAAGTTCATGATAATTAAGTTCATCTAATCAAATTATTTAATGAACTCCCACTTAGATAGACATCCCTCCTGTCATCTAAGTATAACATGATCCGAGTTAACTAGGCCGTGTCCGATCATCACGTGAGACGAACTAGTCAACACCGGTGAACATCTTCATGTTGATCGTATCTTCTATACGACTCATGCTCGACCTTTCGGTCTTCTGTGTTCCGATGCCATGTCTGTACATGCTAGGCTCGTCAAGTCAACCTAAGTGTCTGCATGTGTAAATCTGTCTTACACCCGTTGTATGTGAACGTTAGAATCTATCACACCCGATCATCACGTGGTGCTTCGAAACAACGAACTGTCGCAATGGTGCACAGTTAGGGGGAACACTTTCTTGAAATTATTATGAGGGATCATCTTATTTACTACCGTCGTTCTAAGTAAACAAGATGCAAACACATGATAAACATCACATGCAATCAAATAATAAAAGTGACATGATATGGCCAATATCACATAGCTCCTTTGATCTCCATCTTGGGGCTCCATGATCATCTTGTCACCGGCATGACACCATGATCTCCATCATCATGATCTCCATCATCGTGTCTCCATGAAGTTGCTCGCCAACTATTACTTCTACTACTATGGCTAACACGTTTAGCAATAAAGTAAAGTAATTTACATGGCGTTTCTCAATGACACGCAGGTCATATAAAAAATAAAGACAACTCCTATGGCTCCTGCCGGTTGTCATATTCATCGACATGCAAGTCGTGATTCCTATTACAAGAACATGATCTCATACATCACATATATATATCATTCATCATTCATCACAACTTTGGCCATATCACATCACAGAACACTTGCTGCAAAAACAAGTTAGACGTCCTCTAATTGTTGTTGCAAGTTTTACGTGGCTGCAATAGGGTTCTAGCAAGAACGTTTTCTTACCTACGTGAAAGCCACAACGTGATTTGTCAACTTCTATTTACCCTTCATAAGGACCCTTTTCATCGAATCCGCTCCAACTAAAGTGGGAGAGACAGACACCCGCCAGCCACCTTATGCAACTAGTGCATGTTAGTCGGTGGAACCGGTCTCACGTAAGCGTACATGTAAGGTTGGTCCGGGCCGCTTCATCCCATAATACCGTTGAAGCAAGATAAGACTAGTAGCGGCAAGAAAGTTGACAACATCTACGCCCACAACAAATTGTGTTCTACTCGCGCAAGAAGAACTAAGCATAGACCTAGCTCATGATGCCACTGTTGGAGAACGTTGCAGAAAACAAAAATTTTCCTACGGTTTCACCAAGATCCATCTATGAGTTCATCTAACAACGAGTGATTGGATTGCATCTACATACCTTGTAGATCACGCGCAGAAGCGTTCAAAGAACGGGGATGAGGAAGTCATACTCGACGTGATCCAAATCACCGGAGATCCTAGCGTCGAACGGACAGCACCTCCGCGTTCAACACACGTACGGTCAGCGTAACGTCTCCTTCTTCTTGATCCAGCAAGGGGGGAGGAGAGGTTGAGGAAGATGTCTCCAGCAGCAGCACGACGGCGTGGTGGTGGTGGAGCTGCAGTACTCCGGCAGGGCTTCGCCAAGCTCTATGGAGGAGGAGGAGGTGTTGGAGAGGGAGAGGAAGGCACCAAAGGCAAAGGTGAGATGCCCTCCCTCCCCCCCACTATATATAGGGGGCCTAGGGGGGAGCCGGCCCTAGGAGATGCAATCTCCTAGGGGGGCGGCAGCCAAGGGGTGGGGGGCTTGCCCCCCAAGCAAGGGGGCGCCCCCCTTTAGGGTTTCCCCACCCTAGGGTTTCCCCCACCCTAGGCGCATGGGCCCTAGGGGGAAGTGGCGCCCCAGCACACTTTGGGCTGGATCCCTTCCCACTTCAGCCCATGGGGCCCTCCGGGATAGGTGGCCCCACCCGGTGGACCCCCGGGACCATTCCGGTGGTCTCGATACAATACCGGTGACCCCGAAACTTGTCCCGATGGCCGAAATAGCACTTCCTATATATAATTCTTTACCTCCGGACCATTCCGGAACTCCTCGTGACGTCCGGGATCTCATCCGGGACTCTGAACAACATTCGGGTTACTGCATATACATATCCCTACAACCCTAGCGTCACCGGACCTTAAGTGTGTAGACCCTACGGGTTCGGGAGACATGTAGACATGACCGAGACAGCTCTCCGGTCAATAACCAACAGCGGGATCTGGATACCCATGTTGGCTCCCACATGTTCCTCGATGATCTCATTGGATGAACCATGATGTCGAGGATTCAAGCAACCCCGTATACAATTCCCTTTGTCAATCGGTATGTTACTTGCCCGAGATTCGATCGTCGGTATCCCAATACCTCGTTCAATCTCGTTACCGGCAAGTCACTTTACTCGTACCGTAATGCATGATCCCGTGACCAGACACTTGGTCACTTTGAGCTCATAATGATGATACATTACCGAGTGGGCCCAGTGATACCTCTCCGTCATACAGAGTGACAAATCCCAGTCTTGATCCGTGTCAACCCAACAGACACTTTCGAAGATACCCGTAGTATACGTTTATGGTCACCCAGTTATGTTGTGACGTTTGGTACACCCAAAGCACTCCTACGGTATCCGGGAGTTACATGATCTCATGGTCTAAGGAAAAGATACTTGACATTGGAAAACTCTAGCAAACGAACTATACGATCTTGTGCTATGTTTAGGATTGGGTCTTGTCCATCACATCATTCTCCTAATGATGTGATCTCGTTATCAATGACATCCAATGTCCATAGTCAGGAAACCATGACTATCTGTTGATCAACGAGCTAGTCAACTAGAGGCTTACTAGGGACATGTTGGTGTCTATTATTCACACATGTATTACGATTTCCGGATAACACAATTATAGCATGAATAAAGACAATTATCATGAACAAGGAAATATAATAATAATGCTTTTATTATTGCCTCTAGGGCATATTTCCAACAATATTCTCCTCCATGATCAGATCGTAGAAACTTTATTTTCTTGTTACGATGATTTTCCACTTCACTCTGAAATTATTTGAATTTTTCAAATGTTTCAGATTTATGTTTCATCAAGAAGATATACCCATATCTTACTCAAATCATCTGTGAAGATCAGAAAATAACTATACCTGACGCGAGCCTCAACACTCATCGGACTGTATACATCAGTATGTATTGTTTCCAACAAGTCTATTGCTCGCTCCATTGTTCCGGAGAACGGAGTCTTAGTCATCTTTCCCATGAGGCATGGTTCACAAGCATCAACTGATTCATAATCAAGTGATTCCAAAAGCCCATCAACATGGATTTTCTTCATGTTCTTTACACCAATATGACCTAAACGGCAGTGCCACAAATAAGTTGCACTATCATTATTAACTTTGCATCTTTTGGCTTCAATATTATGAATATGTGTATCACTACGATCGAGACTCAATAAACCATTCACCTTGGGTATAAGACCATTGAAGGTTTTATTCATGTAAACAGAACAACAATTATTCTCTGACTTTAATTGAATAACCGTATTGCAATAAACATGATCAAATCATATTCATGCTTAACGCAAACACCAAATAATATTTATTTAGGTTCAACACTAATCCCGAAAGTATAGGGAGTGTGCGATGATGATCATATCAATCTTAGAACCACTTCCAACACACATCGTCACTTCTCCCTTAACTAGTCTTTGTTCATTCTGCAACTCCCATTTCGAGTTACTAATCTCAGCAACTGAACTAGTATAAAATACTGAGGGGTTGCTATAAACACTAGTAAAGTACACATCAATAACATGTATATCAAATATACCTATGTTCACTTTGCCATCCTTCTTATCCGCCAAATACTTGGGGCAGTTTCGCTTCTAGTGACCAGTCCCTTTGCAGTAGAAGTACTTAGTCTCAGGCTTAGGTCTAGACTTGGGCTTCTTCACTTGAGCAGCAACTTGCTTGCCATTCTTATAGAAGTTCCCCTTCTTCCCTTTTCCCTTTTCTTGAAACTAGTGGTCTTGTCAACCATCAACACTTGATGCTTTTCTTGATTTCTACCTTCGTCGATTTCAGCATCACAAAGAGCTTGGGAATCGTTTCCGCTATCCCTTGCATATTATAGTTCATCACGAAGTTCTAGTAACTTGGTGATAGTGACTAGAGAACTCTGTCAATCACTATCTTATCTAGAAGATTAACTCCCACTTGATTCAAGTGATTGTAGTACCCAGACAATCTGAGCACATGCTCACTGGTTGAGCTATTCTCCTCCATCTTGTAGGCAAAGTATTTTCAGAGGTCTCATACCTCTTGACACGAGCATGAGTCTGAAATACTAGTTTCAACTCTTGGAACATCTTATACGTTCTGTGGTGTTCAAAACGTTTTTGAAGTCCTGGTTCTGATCCGTAAAGCATGGTGACTAAACTATCAAGTAGTCATCATATCGAGCTTTGTCAAACGTTCATAATCTCTGCATCTGCTCCTGCAATAGGTCCGTCACCTAGCGGTGCATCAAGGACATAATTCTTCTGTGCAGCAATGAGGACAATCCTCAGATCACGGACCTAGTCCGCATCATTGCTACTATCATATTTCAACTTATTTTTCTCTAGGAACATAATAAAACAGGGAAGCTATACACGAGCAATTGATCTACAACATAGATATGCAAATACTATCAGGACTAAGTTCATGATAAATTTAAGTTCAATTAATCATATTACTTAAGAACTCCCACTTAGATAGACATCCCTCTAGTCATCTAAATGACCACGTGATCCAAATCAACTAAACCATGTCCGATCATCACGTGAGATGGAGTAGTTTTCAATGGTGAACATCACTATGTTGATCATATCTACTATATGATTCACGCTCGACCTTTCGGTCTCTAGTGTTCCGAGGCCATATCTGCATATGCTAGGCTCGTCAAGTTTAACCTGAGTATTCTGCATGTGCAAAACTGTCTTACACCCGTTGTAGATGAACGTTGAGCTTATCACACCCGATCATCATGTGGTGTCTCGGCACGACGAACTTTGGCAACGGTGCATACTCAGGGAGAACACTTTTACCTTGAAATTTAGTGAGAGATCATCTCATAATGCTACCGTCAAACAAAGCAAAATAAGATGCATAAAGGATAAACATCACATGCAATCAAAATATGTGACATGATATGGCCATCATCATCTTGTGCATTTGATCTCCATCTCCAAGGTACCGTCATGATCTCTATGATCACCGGCATGACACCATGATCTCCATCATCTTGATCTCTATCAACGTGTCGTCATATGGTCGTCTCGCCAACTATTGCTTTTGCAACTATTGCTATCGCATAGCGATAAAGTAAAGCAATTGTATGACGCTTGCATCGTATGCAATAAAGAGACAACCATAAGGCTTCAGCCAGTTGCCGATAACTTTAACAAAACATGATCATCTCATACAAAAATTTATATCTCATCGCGTCTTGACCATATCACATCACAACATGCCCTGCAAAAACAAGTTAGACGTCCTCTACTTTATTGTTGCAAGTTTTACGTGGCTACTACGAGCGGAGCAAGAACCGTTCTTACCTACGCATCAAAACCACAACGATATTTCGTCAAGTTAGTGTTGTTTTAACCTTCAACAAGGACCGGGCGTAGTCACACTCGGTTCAACTGAAGTTGGAGAAACTGACACCCGCCAGCCACTTGTGTGCGAAGCATGTCGGTAGAACCAGTCTCGCATAAGCGTACGCGTAATGTCGGTCCGGGCCGCTTCATCCAACAATACCGCCGAACCAAAGTATGACATGCTGGTAAGCAGTATGACTTGTATCGCCCACAACTCACTTGTGTTCTACTCGTGCATACAACATCTACGCATAAACCTGGCTCGGATGCCACTGTTGGGGAACGTAGTAATTTCAAAAAAATTCCTACGCACACGCAAGATCATGGTGATGCATAGCAACGAGAGGGAAGAGTATCGTCCATGTACCCTTGTAGACCGTAAGCGGAAGCGTTATGAGAACGTGGTTGATGTAGTCGAACGTCTTCACGATCTGACCGATCCAAGTACCGAACGCATGGCACCTTCAAGTTCAGCACACATTTAGCTCGATGACGTCCCACGAACTCCGATCCAGCAGAGCTTCACGGGAGAGTTCCGTCAGCACGATGGCGTGATGACGGTGATGATGTTGCTACCGACGCAGGGCTTCGCCTAAGCACCGCTACGATATGATCGAGGTGGATTATGGTGGAGGGGGGCACCGCACACGGCTAAGGGATCAATGATCAACTTGTGTGTTCTAGGGTGTCCCCCTGGCCCTGTATATAAAGGAGCAAGGAGGGAGGCCGGCCGGCCCCTGTAGGGCGCGCCAGGACGAGGAGTCCTCCTCCTAGTAGGAGTAGGACTCCTCTTTCCTACTCCTACTAGGAGGAGGAAAGGAAGGGGGAAGGGGAGAAGGAAAGAGAGGGAGGAAAGGAGGAAAGGGGGGCCGGCCCCCTAGTCCAATTTGGTTTGGGCTAGGGGGTCGCGCGCCCTGCCTCCTCTCTTCCACCACTTGGCCCATGAGGCCCAATACTTCTTCCCTGTATTCCCGTAACTCCCCGGTACTCCGAAAAATACCTGAATCACTCGGAACCTTTCCGATGTCTGAATATAGTCGCCCAATATATTGATATTTATGTCTCGACCATTTCGAGACTCCTCGTCATGTCTCCGATCTCATCCGGGACTCCGAACTACCTTCGGTACATCAAATCACATAAACTCATAATACTGATCGTCACCGAACATTAAGCGTGCGGACCCTACGGGTTCGAGAACTATGTAGACATGACAGAGACACGTCTCCGGTCAATAACCAATAGCGGAACCTGGATGCTCATATTGGTTCCTACATATTCTACGAAGATCTTTATCGGTCAAACCGCATAACAACATACGTTGTTCCCTTTGTCACGGTATGTTACTTGCCCGAGATTCGATCGTCGGTATCTCAATACCTAGTTCAATCTCGTTACGGTCAAGTCTCTTTACTCGTTCCGTAATGCACTATCTCGCAACTAACTCATTAGTTGCATTGCTTGCAAGGCTTATAGTGATGTGCATTACCGAGAGGGCCCAGAGATACCTCTCCGACAATCGGAGTGACAAATCCTAATCTTGATTCATGCCAACTCAACAAGTACCATCGGAGACACCTGTAGAGCACCTTTATAATCACCCAGTTACGTTTTGTGATGTTTGGTAGCACACAAAGTGTTCCTCCGGTAATCGGGAGTTGCATAATCTCATAGTCATAGGAACATGTATAAGTCATGAAGAAAACAATAGCAGTAAACTAAACGATCAAGTGCTAAGCTAACAAAATGGGTCAAGTCAATCACATCATTCTCCTAATGATGTGATCCCGTTTATCAAATGACAACTCATGTCTTTGGTTAGGAAACACAACCATCTTTGATTAACGAGCTAGTCAAGTAGAGGCATACTAGTGACACTCTGTCTGTCTACGTATTCACACATGTATTATGTTTCCGGTTAATACAATTCTAGCATGAATAATAAACATTTATTATGATATAAGGAAATAAATAATAACTTTATTATTGCCTCTAGGGCATATTTCCTTCAACTGGATGGCAGTTCCTTACCTCCCCTCGTCTTTGAGGGAAATATCTTAGTCTTAGCATCCTTCAGATTCTTCATAGTGATAATATGGTAATAATCCCAAGTGACTCAACAAATATAGCTATGCTCCCCAGCAACGGCGCCAGAAAAAGGTCTTGATAACCCACAAGTATAGGGGATCACAACAGTTTTTTAGGGTAGAGTATTCAACCCAAATTTATAGATTCGACACAAGGGGAGCCAAAGAATATTTGAAGGTATTAGCAGCTGAATTGTCAATTCAACCACACCAGGAGATTAATTATATGTAGCAAAGTGATCGGTAGCAAAGTAGTATGATAGTTTTGATAATAGTAGCAGTAGCAATGGTAACAATAACAGTGATAGCAGTAGTTTTGTAGCAAGTGTAAGAGTGATGATAGTAGTAGTAACTTAGCAAGAACAATATAGGATAAATTCGTAGGCATTGGATCGGTGACTTATTGGATGATATTCATCATGAGACAGTTATAACCTAGGGTGATACGGCACTAGCTCCAGTTCATCAATATAATGTAGGCATGTATTCCGTAAATAGTCATACATGCTTATGGAAAGAACTTGCATGACATCTTTTGTCCTACCCTCCCATGGCAGCAGGGTCCATATTGGAAACTAAAGGATATTAAGGCCTCCTTTTAATAGAGAACCGGAACAAAGTATTAACACATAGTGAATACCTGAACTCCTCAAACTATGGTCATCACCGGGAGTGGTCCCGGCTATTGTCACTCCGGGGTTGCCGGATCATAACACGTAGTAGGTGACTATAACTTGCAAGATCAGATCTAGAATATGGATATAATGGTGATAACGTGAACGGTTCAGATCTGAAATCATGGCACCCTGGCCCAAAATGACAAGCATTAAGCATGGCAAAGTCATAGCAACATCAATCTTAGAACATAGTGGATACTAGGGATCAAACCCTAACAAAACTAACTCGATTACATGATGAATCTCATCCAACTCCTCACTGACCAGCGAGCCTACAAAGGAATTACTCACTCCCGGTGGGGAGCAACATGGAATTGGCGATGGAGAAGGGTTGGTGATGACGAAGAACGAAGATCCCCCTCTCTGGAGCCCCAAACGGACTCCAGATATGGCCTCCCGATGAAGAACAGGAGGTGACGGCGACTCCGTCTCGTGGATCGCGATAAGTCTTTCTCCCTGATTTTTTTCTGGAAAAAATAGGATTTTATAGCGTCGGTTTCAGGGTCTGCGGGCACCAGGTGGGCACAACCCACCTGGGCGCGCCAGGAGAGGGGGGGGGCGCCCTGGTGGGTTGTGCTCACCCAGGTGCCCCCCTCTGGTGGGTCTTGGCTCCAGAAATTCTTATTATTGATATAAAAAATCCTTGCAAAGTTTTGTTCCATTCCGAGAACTTTTATTTCTGCATAAAAACAACACCATGGTAGTTCTGCTGAAAATAGCGCCAGTCCGGGGTTAGTTTCATTCAAATCATGCAAATTAGAGTCCGAAACAAGAGGAAAAGCATTAGGAAAAGTAGATACGTTGGAGACGTATCACTCCATAAGTGCAAGACTCCGTCGCTCTTGTTCAAGCTCGACATCCGAAAGGCTTTTGATTCAGTCAGATGGGAGTATGTACTTGACCTCCTCCGGCGTGGTGGATTCCCTTGCAAATTTTGTAACTGGATTGCAGCGCTCCTTTGCACCTCTTCCTCGAGGATCATCCTAAATGGTGTGCCTGGCCCGCCCATCAACCATGGGCAGAGCCTTCGCCAGGGGGACCTAGTTTCACCATTGCTATTCGTCATCGCCATTGATCCACTACAATGACTCCTTGACTTGGCTACCCACAAGAAATTGCTCCACCGTATCCGTGGAAGGGATGTCAGGGTGCGTACCTCGCTTTATGCAGATGATGTCGCGGTGTTCATGGCCCCCATAAAGAAAGACACTGACAACTTGTTGACAATTTTACGTGGCTTTGGGGAGGTCATCGGGCTATGCACCAACTTTCACAAGAGCTCCGTTGTGCCTATCCGGTGCAATAACCTTAACTTGGGACATATTCTGCAAAGCATGCCGGCCACTACGACGTCCTTCCCTCTACGGTACTTAATTAGGCCTCCCGCTACCCGTCTGGCAGCTGAAGAAGGCAGATTTCCAATTCCTTGAAGACAAGGTGGCGAGCAAATTGGTTGCATATGAAGGGTAGAACATTACTATCATCGGGCGCACGACTTTAGTAAAATCTGTCATCTCCTCACTTGTGTTCTACTTCATCACCTCCTTGGTTGTCCCTCCGTCCATCCTGCAAAATGTGAACAAGCTGGAGCGTGCTTTCCTGTGGTTTGGGTCGGATAAGACCACGGGAGCAAAGTGCAAGGTAAATTGCAATATAGTGTGCCGCCCTACGGAGTACGGTTGCCTTGGAGTCCTTAGCACCGCCAAGTTTGCTCGCGCCTTGCGGCTGAGATGGCCTTGGTTTGAATGGACGGAGTCAAATAAGATGTGGGTCGGTTTGGGCAACCCTTGCGACGAGGCGGACATGTCTTTCTTCTATGCCTCAACCACCATCCCTGTGGGGAATGGGGCCAAAACGCCCTTTTGGGAATTCCCGTGGCTGCATGGAGCCAAACCAAAAGATGTTGCTCCCCTAATTTTCGAGGCCTCCATGAGGAAAAATTGGAAGGTGTGTGAGGCCCTAAAAAATGCTTGGATTCTCAAGATCAACCCCTCCACGACCGTCTCCATCGAGCACATCTGGCAATTCTTCACCCTTTGGATGCTCTTGCACAACTTCCATCTTGATGAGCTTTCCGAGGATTCCATAATGAAGCACACGACCGATGGCCGCTACTCCGCCCCCTCCGCATATCAAGCACAATTCCTCGGGCTGGTTCTCTCCCCTTAGAGCACATGATTTGGTAGGCTTGGGCGCCTTCAAAGGCAAGGTTCTTCGCATTGTTGGTGACCCAAGATAGAATCTGGACGGCGGATAGGTTCGCCAAGCGGGGTTGGCCGAACTGTGGTCTTTGCCCTCTTTGCAAAAGAGGGCAAGAGAGCGGCTCTCATCTTTTCTTCAAGTGTCGTTACACCATCCGCCTTTGGAAGATGGTCATTGAGAAATTTCAGCTTACGCACTTGGACACCTCTTCATGGCATTTGGAGGCTTCCGTCAAGAGTTGGTGGGAAAATTTGACCGACACAAAAGTTCCTGACAGAAAGGCGATGGCTTCGATGACTATGCTCGTCTCGTGGACCACCTGGAACGAAAGGAATGCACGAGTCTTCCGATACAAGTGTGCTCCGCCGGCTATTTTGCTCGCTTCCATTGTCAATGAGGCAAAACTTTGGGTCACTGTTAGGACAAAGAAATTAGGGGCCATTATTTTGCGCAAGTAATCCCTCCTGCCATGTAAGAGTGCCTATTGTAACAAAACCTCTTCTCTGCTTAATTAATATATGAGACAAATCTTTTGCTTCGGTTTCAAAAAAAAAAAAATCTGCCAGCCACTCATGCACGCCGTGTGCTCGAACAATGCTGATCATGTAAAACTTGCACCCTCTTCCGTGAGATAAAATTCCTACTCCAACTGCATCAACGTTGAGTTCAATCCCCGTGGATGCAATGTGCCTGCACATTTATTAGCTAGGCATGGTGCGAGGATTGAATCAGGAAGTCAGTGCCCTCTGAGAGTAATTGATGCCGTGGCCGGCGATTTAGCCGCGTCCACTAGTTAAATGGAATGCACGGTGTTCCTTGTCAAATAAATAAATAAATAAAATTAAAGGACAAAACTGGTAAATAGGAGGATAACTCCAGCCTTTGCATCGATTGATGCAGCTAGGCAACTGATGAGTATACAATCAAATCCATTGCCACGAAATTCCAGCATTGATCCAAACATGTCGCTAGATGATCATGCATGCTCAATTCATACTAGGAAACGTAGAACACTACATCTTTGAGGCCGGTATACATCAGCGATCCATCCACACCCAACTCAGCTCAACGTTGTTCAACTCAAACATGTTCATTATTAATTCTACGACCCGATGGACACTTGCAATTCAGAAACATCTTATCACGTTCTTCCATCAGATGAATAACACAAAGCGACCGAAGAGCGCCGGCGCAAAATATCACGTGCAGCTGCTCGATCTCACACATGTCCTGGCGATCCGTTCATTCCCATGATCTTTTCCTGTGGAATGTCCACTCGGATGGGTTGATGGTGGATTTGCCGCTAGAGGCGACAAGGTCGTAGGGCGAGTCCTCCCCGAACTCGGTCGGCATCGCCTTCCAGTGTAGGCATGGATCCCACTCCGCCTCCTTGAGGATCCTCAGGATCTCTTCCACAACTATATTGCTCCCCTCTTCTGACAAATGCAGCCCGTCCCTACAAATTCAGAGTCATTGCTTACTTGATTCTTCTCTTCAGATAATTGTAAACAAGAGAGAAGGAACAAGCTAGAAAAATGGATTCTAAACTCACGTAAAGCATGCTGTGGCCCAGTCCTCTCGTTTCTGCATGGCGTTCCAAAGATCGACCACCTTGATGCCCATCTCTTTCGATACAGATATACATGCTTCAGAGTAGAGACGGCAGGTTTCATTGGTCCGCACAATCTCGCTCAGTGCAGTGCTCGTTGATTTCTTGAGCAGCTCCTCGTTGAGCGGCGGGCAGCTCAGAAAGATCACACGAGTCTTGTCGGACAGGCTCTTGAGGTGCTCTCCTATCTTCCTCATGTTGTCCATGTACTCCTCAAGTGGCACATGAGGTCCAAGCCCAGAAGGGTGCGGAGCAATCGAATCATTGCCACCAAAGTAAACTACCACCAAGCTAGGCTGCACTGCTGAATCCTAATTAAAACAAACAAGAGTTGCAGCCAATCAACAGTTATGTTATATCAGAAAAAAAAAGAGTACTCCTCACGTTAGAATTATCTAGTCAGCAGAGATGATATAAAATGGCTGTGTGCATCATATGATGCAGAGGCCAGGGTTATCCCCTTTTTGGAAAAAAAGCAGAGATGATATAAACAAAAAATGTAGGATTAACTAGCTGGTCTGAAGAGAGCATCGGACCTTGGGGAAAATTTTGGTAATGACTTGAAGTGCTCGCCTTGAGTTCCATGCAATATATCCTCTGAGAACAATATCAGCCTGAACGAGTTGAATACATGGACATTAGTCAACACGATTAGCACTGGTTCATGATAGTGTCCAAATTAAAGAGCTGACATACTTTGACTTGGTCTATGATCCGGCTTCTGCTCTGTTTTCAGAAGTGTTTCTTAAAAATGCCTCATTGACACGAGTATTTGATTTTCCGTAAAAAAAAATACAAGTAGTTAATTATCATATATTTCTTGCATTTTCATAAATCTAAGCGTTTTAAATATTTGACAATACTAGACACAATCTGTAAAAATAGCCCGAGGTGTTTTGCAAAACATTGGAAACAGTCTATTTTTCTTGGACGCTGATTCAGCGCGAGCTTTCGCGCCTTGGCATGGAGGCACGACGCATTCAGGGCCGTCAATCAATCCAAGCAGTCAGACCGTCGCATGGATGAACTCAGCCTATTGTCGGATCTGACGGGCAGCTGCATGTTGCGCCCGGAAAAAAATCGCTGTCATTTGCTCTATACATTTCCCTTTTTTATTTTGCGTCAGTTTCATATACATTCTAAATGTTCTGATTAACGGGTTTGCTGAACAAGAAAAATAAAATGTAGGTTAAAATTGTAGGCCTACAGCAAGTCACAACAACAAAAATATAGCAGGGATATTGTATTCCAGTGGTGTGCACTTTTCAAAAGATGTCATGCCATGCCTTAAAAGTATCCAGCTCAGTGTGTTGTGTAAAAAGGAACGATGGAAATATTCTACTCCATCGATGCACTCTGAGCTATACATCTACTCTCAGGAGTATTGAAAAGAGACAAAGCAACAGATGCACAAAATAAGAGTACTTGTTTGGTCTATCCAAAATTATACTATGCATTTTGGACGCTGCCACTAGCGTGTCACTAGTTATTTTGTTTGTTAGTACAAATTTATGAAATATAATCGATCTACGTATCCCTGAATAACAAGTGATATTCAAGGAACACATTAATCAAGAAATCCTGTAAATCTCACATTAATCGAGAGGAAAAAAAGATCAACAAGAACAACAGATATCCGCGCAAATGGTAGGGGGGACACTCTGCTAGAATTTTACACTAATGTGGTGAATCGAAAATCAAAAGTTTTGGTTGTCAGAGTTAAGGGAATTCTTTTTTTTTACTGGCAGTGCGTGATTAATAAAGTTAGATCATCCATGATGATGATACAAAAATAGAGAATGTTAATTTGGACGGAAGGATGTAGTTGCAGATGCATATGACGAGTGATCTAGGTTAGGTCGATCGGTAGTGAATGAGTGAGTCTGAGTGCGATGTGATGTGAGCCGCAATCACACCCGGAAGTACATCACAGGGCAACAGGAGGGTAAAGAGAAATTAAGGGGAAGGAGAATTAATTAATGTTAGGGCAGGGGCGGGGCGGTGGTACCTTGCGGGCGTAGACGTCGGTGAGGGTGGCTCCCCATCCGCCGTTGCTGAAGCTGTACTGCACGATGGAGGAGCCGAAGAGCACGAACACCGGGCGACCCATCATCTTGTCCGGCGGCCGGCGCGCGTCTGTTGATTCGATCTGCCCTAGCTTCGCTGCCTGCCGGCGCTGGACGGCCGGAAAGAAACAATGAGAGGGGTCGTCGAGGTCTCCCGCCCTGTCCCTCTCACAGTCTCGCCTTATCTCCTGTCTTTTGGCCACCGCCCTCACTCGTGGTGTTGGTGGTGGTAGTGGAGCACACTAGTACTACCACCGTTCTAGTAGCGCCGGTGGAGTAACAGTACGGGCCTATTAAAGGGACAAAGGAAAGGAGGAGCAGCGTGCTGAGATTTGTAGGTGGACTGTACCAAACTCACGGCCCACCATGCCTGAACCAAAAACTGCGATTGGCGTCCTCCCTAATAACCCCGTCCCATAAAGACTCTGACCACTGCAGTGCGTGCATAACTCCTGGTACTAATAACGCACCTCTCTAACGTGATGGCCATGCGTGCTTGCGATCAGTTGCCGCCGCGGACAAAGAAAGAAAGAAAGAAAAAATGCACGTAGGACGTACTGTACGTACGTGGGCAGACCATTGAATTCGTCGCCTCCACCTCTCCAACCACTTTGCTCCAATGCATCTCATGTCAGCTCATACCGGCCCGTCGCTTCACCGCCATTCAATTGCAAAACACACCAGCAGTTGCAGCTGCAGGATCATTTACTTGCCTGCCTCCTCCCATTATCCTCTGCATGCTCAGAGCATGCTTGGATACGTTTTAGTCCCATCATTAAAAGTAGTGGGACTAAAACTTGCTAGTCTTACCCATGCTTGGATCCAAATACTAAAGAGACTAAAATCTAGTTATTGAGCATTTATTATCCTCCAAACCCTCCAATCCAGAACTAAGGAGAGGAATTAAATGAGGAGAGAGAGAGCTAATACATATTTTAGTAGGTTTCCCATGACTAAAAGATTTTAGCCTCAAGACTAGTCCTAGCCTCTCTTTAGTCAGGGGTGCTTGGAACTTTAGCCTCTAAAAGAGACTATTTTTAGTCAGACTAAAAATAGTCCCTTGTATCCAAGCACAGTCTCACTCTCCCGTAATTCATTGATTCCATCATTTATGGCGCCTATCAGAGGATGGCGTCCGCATCTGGCGACTACAGCTTTGAGTGTTTTGCTACACCACCGCAATTTAGTATATTACTCGAAATGGCACCACACTCATTGGAAAAAAAAGAAAAAATTTCTTATTTGACACTGTCTTAAAATCCGATTCCTTATTTAACACTGGAAAAAAAAATTCTTCTCTATTTGACACTAGTCCTAAATTTTATTCCCTATACGATACTTCCGTTCATTTTGATCCTAAATGACACCTGAAAAGACGATTTTGTCCCTCATGCGATATGTGTACGCATGTGTGTGTTGTTACGTGTGTGGGTGCACGCGCACATGTGTACTGCTGCTGCATGTGTGTGTGTGCATGTGTGCCGTTGCGTCTATGTTTGCTACTGCGTGTGTACATGCGCGCGCGTGTGTGTGCCGTTGCGTGCCTATGTGATGCCTGCATGTGTGCTGCTGTTGCATGTGTGTGTATGTATGTGTGTGCTGCGTGCGTGTGTGTTGCTGCGTGTGTGCGCACGTGCATGTGTATTGCTGCGTGTGTGTGTGTGCGCACACGTGCGCGTGCGTGTTGTTGCGTGTGTGCGCGCGTGCGTGTGTGTTGATGCATGTGTATGTGTTGCTGCGTGTGGGCTTCTGCCCTCGCACTAGTGCTGTGTGTGTGCGCTATTGCCCTCACATACATACTGCATGAGGGGCAAAAGAGTTTTTTCAGGTGTCATTTAGACTCAAAATGAACGAAAATGTCATATAAGGAATAAAATTTAGAACTTGTGTCAAATAGGGAAGAATTTTTTTTCCAGTGTAAAATAAGGAAGCAGATTTTAAGATAGTGTCAAATAAGAAATTGCCTAAAAAAAGCCGAATTCGTTGGGGGTTGTACAAATACCTACTTTCTTACTTTGGGGTTATTGGCTCCTCTGCTATTTTGGGTTAAGCATTCACCATATGTATAACTAACAACAAATGATTTGTAAAATACATTATATGTTAGAAATGATTTATACAGTAGTCTTGGCCAGTGGCCCCTTTCCTCCATCTTGGTCATCTTGCTCCAGGTTGGCTTGGCTGACGCCTGCCCCATGGATCCATGTGGCGATGATGCTGGCACAAGTCAGAAATCCGTACTGATGGTGCAATGAGGTCGGCTCAGTGCGATACCGGTGTGACAATGAAGAGTATCTCAAAAAAAGGCTCAAAATCTACAAGTGTGTATCAGTGACGACCGCAACGTGTATGGCTGTTTGCGTGCAGGAAAGAGGTGTCGTTGGGCGCCGTGGTGGCGTCGACGATAGCTGGACCGAACAAGGTTGATGCATCGGTACAGTTTTGAAGATGGAGCAGTGGCAGTTGGCGGCGGCGGCCTCTGAGAGCACGCCGGACCAGTATGTGCCCCAGACCCGGCAAGTGGCTAGGTTGAGGGCTCAGGTCTTAGATGTTAGGCTTGGCTGCGATATCTGTTTGGTACTAGGCTGAGGCTATCTACGTCCCTTCATCAACTGGATAGGTGTAGCGACAGTTTGTTGCTTAGACGACGGTTTTAGTCCTACTGTTGTATGACTTTATAAGGTCTTGTGAGAATAATTAATAAAGTGGCCGTATGCATCGTCCAGATGCAGAGACCGGGGTCATCCTCCTTTTCTAAAAAAAATCTACAAAAGTGTTTTTGCTCAAACACACGACCCCACAAAAAATCTCCTCAATCACAGGTTGTTTGTTAGCCCATATATGAAGAAAGATGAACTCGAAAAGGGAAAAAAGAGAAACACCTCCTCCCCAAGAAAAGTTTAGGATTCCTTTGCCTCCCGTAATTCATTGATTCCATCATTATGGCGCCTATCAGAGGATGCATTCGCATCTGGCGACTACAGCTTTGAATGTTTGCTACACCATCGCGATTTAGTATTAGTACTAGAAATGGCACCACACTCATTAAAAAAAAGGTGAGTTCGTTGGCGGTTGTACAAATAGCAACTTTCTCAGTCTGGGGTTATTGACTCCTCGATTTTGGGTCAAGCATTGACCATCTGTATAACTAAAGATAAATGATTCGTAAAATATATGTTAGAAATGATTTACTCTCTCTGTCCGGTAAACAGTGTACGTTTAGCTTCAAAATCTGTCCATAAAAAAGTGTATTTCTATCTTTCCAATGCACTTTAAAGTAGAAAAAAAATACTTCTCTCTCATCACATGGTAATCAAGACCAATAACAAGTTGTACATGGTCTTCTTAATTTGTACATGCACTTAGCTCATTGAGGTTTAAAAAGAAGAGTGATGATGGCTTGCATTTTTCCAATTCATTTTTTACTTCACTCCATAATTTGTCCTAAAATCTCTTTACCGGACGGAGGGAGTATACAGTAGTCTTGGCCAGTGGCCCCTCTCCTCCATCTTAGTCATCTTGCTCCAGGTCGGCTTGCCGAGGTGATGACTCAACTTGGCTGACCCGACCCCATGAATCCATGTGGCGGTGATGCTGGCACAAGTCAGAAAATCTGTGCTGATGGTGCAACGAGGTCGACTCAATGTGATACCGGTGCGACAATGAAGAGTACCTTGAAAAAAGGCTCAAAATCTACAAGCGCGTGTTTGCTCAAACACACGACCCCACGAAAAAAATCTCCTCAATCACATGTCGTTTGTTAGCCCATACATGGAGAAAGATGAACTCGAAAAAGGGAAAAGGAGCAACACCTCTTCCTAAGAAAAGCTTAGGGTTCATTTGCCTCCCGCCGCCGCCGTCGGTCCGCCTCGTCTTCCGTGGCCTTAGGGCCATGGCGGCGCGGTGGATCCCGGCCCTTGCCGGTGGAAGGGCTCCATTTTTAGATGTTTCTTCAACTTTTGTTAGGGTTTGTGTTTTGTTCAGGAAGATGAGACGGCAGCGGCTCCCTGAAGATGTAATAAGGTTTTCATTCCCTAACAAAACATAGACGAGACGGTGGGCATGTGGAGGTGTGTCTCCGGCAGATCTATCCTTGATGGATTTGCTCGAATCCGGTCGTAGTCCGTCTACGTTTGTGTTTCTTCACGTTGGATCCTTCGATCTACGCTACTCTTCATCGGTGGCGACTGCTGTTACGCTGCGCTGGTCCTATAGGACCTTAGCACGACGACTTCCCGACTGTCTACTACAACAAGTTTTGCCCGGCTCCAGCGAGAGAGGGGCGATGACGGCGGCGCACCTTCGGCTTGCTTCAGTGTTTGTAGTCGTCGCTAGGTGGTCTACGGATCTGGATGTAATGTTTATTATTTCTGGTGTTCATTGTTTTGTCATGATTGAAGATGAATAGATTGAAAGTTTTCTCGCAAAAAAAGCAAGATGAACTCGGGTCAAATTTGTTTTTGTGTAGAAGACAATTCACAAATTGATGCACTTCTCAGACGTTTCTCGGAGTGTGAATCATCTAATCGATCTCAAATTTTGAGGAGTTGCAAACACGACAAATTCCACACAATCTAAATGGTTGGATCTTCGAAAGGATGTCAGAGTTAGCCGCTGGACTCCTAATGACCCACAAGTATATGGGGATCAATTGTAGTCCTTTCGATAAGTAAGAGCGTCAAACCCAACGAGGAGCAGAAGAAAAAGGTTTTTAGGAAGGTATTCTTTGCAAGTATTGAAAGTGGCGGTAACAGATAGTTTTGTAGTAAGGTAGTTCGTAATGAGTAACAAAGGTGCAGCAAGGTGGCCCAATCCTTTTTATAGCAAAGGACAAGCCGAAAAGTTCTCGTATATATAAACCAAAGCGTTTCGAGGACATATGTGAATTCTCATCTAGTCACGGTAATCATGTTTAGTTGATTTGTGTTCATTACTTTAATAATTTGATATGTATGTGGACCGATGCTAGGGTGTTATTCTTACTTGAACAAGCAACCCTCTTGCAAGTATCCGCAACTACGAAAGAAGAATTAAGATAAATCTAATCCTAGCATTAAACATATGGATCCAAATTAGCCCCTTACAGAATAACTTATAAACTAGGTCTAAGCTTCTGTCACTCGCACAACCCATCATCTACTTATTACACGCCAATACCTTCCGCTAAGCCCAAACATGGTGAAGTATCATGTAGTCGATGTTCACACGACACTAGAGCAAGAACAACATACGTATCATCAAAATATTGAACAAATACCAACTTCACATGATTACTTATAATAAGACTTCTTCCATGTCATCAAGAACAAAAGTAACTACTCACAAATCATATTCATGTTCAAGATCAGAGGGATATTGTATATGAGTAAGGATCTGAACATATAATCTTCCACCAAATAAACTAACTAGCATCAACTACAAGATGTAATCAACACTACTAGCAACCCACATGTACCACTCTATGATTTTGGGACAAAGATTGAATACATGAGATGAACTAGGATTTGAGAGAAGATGGTGTTGTTGAAGATGTTGATGAAGATTGATCCTCCCACGATGAGAGGATCGTTGCTGATGTCGATGGATTCGATTCGCCCCTCTCAGAGGGAAGTATCCCTGGCAGAATCGCTCCACCGGAGAGTTAAAGTTCTCATGCCTAGGTTCTTCCTCGGGGCGCCGACGCTTCATCCCAAAAGTCTCCTTCTTTTTTTTTCTTGGGCATCATATAGCAAAAGGGGCACCGCAGGCCTACTGGGTGGTGCCCCACAAGCCCATACGGCGCGCCCTAGGGGGCGCCACCTAGCGGATCCCCTCCTGGTGATTCTTCTTCCAATATTTTTTATTAATTCCAAAATAATTCTCCGTAAATTTTCAAGTCATTTAGAGCTCGGGAGGATAACTATCTCTATTGTAGCTTTTTTAGGTCCAGAATTCTAGGTGCCATCAATTTCCCTCTTCATGTAAAGCTTGCAAAATAAGAGAGAAAAGTCATTAGACCTCGCTTATTGACATATCAACTCCCCCAAGCTTGCCTAATGAAGTGAAATATTAACCCAAAACAATATAAATAACAGTAGGAAAACATGATGCAAAATGGGCATATCAACTCCCACAAGCTTAGACCTTGCTTATTGATGACCCCAAATTATAGGGGATCAATCGTAGTCCTTACGATAAGTAATAGTGTCGAACCCAATGAGGAGCAGAAGGAAATGACAAGCGCTTTTCAGCAATGTGTTTTCTGCAAGCACTCATATTATCAGTAACGAGTAGTTTGCTAGCAAGATAATTGGTAACAAGTGACAAATAACAATAGTAACTAAGGTGCAACAAAGGTAGCCCAATCCTTTTTGTTGCAAAGGACAGGCCGAAACGATCTCTTATAATAAGGTAAGTGTTCTTGAGGACGCACAGGAATTTCATCTAGTCACTTTCACCATGTTTGTTTGATTTGCATTCGCTACTTTGATAATTTGATATGTGGGTGGATCGGTGCTTGGGTGTTGTTCTTACACGAACAAGCCTCTCACTTATGATTAACCGCTCTCGCAAGCATCCGCAACTACGAAATAAGAATTAAGATAAATATAATCGTATCATTAAACATACAGATCCAAATCAGCCCCTTGCGGAATAGCGCATAAACTAGGGTTTAAGCTTCTGTCACTCTAGCAACTCATCATCTAATTGCTACTCCACAATGCATTCCCTTAGGCCCAAAGATGGTGAAGTGTCATGTAGTCGACGTTCACATGACACAACTAAGAGAATCAAAAACAAACATATCATCAAAATATCGAACGAATACCAAATTCACATGATTACTTATGACAAGACTTCTCCCATGTCCTCAAGAACAAAAGTAACTACTCACACATCATAATCATGTCCAAGATCAGAGGGGTATTGAACAGCATAACGGATCTGAACATATAATCTTCCACCAAATAAACCAACTAGCATCAACTAAAATATGTAATCAACACTACTAGCAACCCACATGTACCAATGTGAGGTTTTGATACAAAGATTGAATACAAGAGATGAACTAGGGTTTGAGATGAGATGGTGCTGGTGTAGATGTTGATGAAGACGGGTCCTCCTGTGATGAAAGGGTTGTTGGTGATGACAATGACTTCGATTTCCCCCTCCCGGAGGGAAGTATCCCCGACGGAATCGCTTTGTCGAAGAGCAAAAGTGCTCCTGCCCAAGTCCCGCCTCGAGACGGCACTACTCCATCCTGAAAGTCTTCTCCTTATTTTTTTTCTAGGGCAAATGGGCTTATATACTAGAAGATGGACATCAGAGGCTGGCCAAGGCCCCACAAGCCAACAAGGCGCGCCCTGGGTGGCCCACTCTGTTACTTCTTTTCTATAATATTTCTTATTTATTCCGAAATAAACCTCCTTGAAATTCCAGCTCATTTGGAGATGTGTGCAGAATAGGTATCTCTGACATAGCTTTTTCAGATCCAGAATTCCAACTGCCGGCAATCTCCCTCTTCGTGTATATCTTGCATATTAAGAGAGAAACAGCATTAGAATTGCTCCACAAAGTTTTATATTGATTAAAAACACTATAAATAAAAGTAGAAAAACATGATGCAAAATGGACGTATCAACTCCCCAAAGCTTAGACCTCGCTTGTCCTCAAGCGAAAGTTGATATCGATAATCATGTCCACATGTTTAGAGAGAGAGAGGTGTCGATAAAAAATATTGACATAGTAGCATCATGATCATTATTATAGCAACAATATCCATTATCATAGAGCTTCTCATGAGCAAGTAACAATTCAGCACAACAACGAGGTATAAGGCATAAACTTTCTTGAAAACTAACAAACTATGTTCTCAGTCAACAATGCAATTGCAATTCATCATATTTTCAGGAAGAGTCTCATGTCAGGGCTTTTTAGCAAGTCCACACACTCAACCATCATTTAGTCTTCTATGATTGCTAACACTCACAACATATATATGGAGCAATAAGTTTCAGCCAGGCACATAGAAACATAGTGGCTTATAATTTTGCCTCCCAACTTATTCACCTCAAGGATAATGTCAACAATAATAACTCATGATCACCCATATCCAACTAGATATATATTCCTAGATCTTTCCCCACCACATGATGCTTGCAAAATAGAAAAATAAAAAGGAATAGAGGAGAACACTATTGACTCTTGCATGAAAAGTAAATACATAAAAGTAAAAGATAGACCCTTAGCAGAGGGAAGCAGAGGTTGTCATGCACTTTTTGTTTTTTGGATGCACAAGCTCTTAATGCAAAGGAACACTACTTTATATTGCCCCTTATGATAGCAACCTTTATTATGCAGTCCGTCACTTTTATTTTTTTACCATTGCAAGATCACACTACAAACAAAGACACATCCGTGACATTTTGGGCCGAACGAATTTTTTTTCTGTCATAATTATGACACTTCTATGACGATAATTGTGACAAAACCCGGTATCATCATAGATGTGGTGGGGTCCTACTTCTATGACAAAAAAGCATGACAGAAAATAGGTTTTCGTCCCAGGCGGGCCGGAGACGCAGCTGCATGACATTCTTTGGGCCGTCCATGACAGAAAAAATTGTGGTAGAAGCGAGGGCGAGGAAAATATCGGGGTGTTTCCAGTTACGGTGGGTGGTCGGGGCCGAGCGATGCACGTTTCTCTCATACACGCACGCGCGTGGGTGCGAGGCATTGGGCTCTAACTGAACCCGAGCGATTGCACTGCAGGCTACGCGTTAATGAACCCGAGCGATCGAGCGATGGCTGTTAACTGAACCCGATCGAGTGATTCCTTTGCTACTGCTGCTAACTGAAGTCGATCGATGTTGTCTCTGGATGAACAGTGAGCGTTGCGGGAGGGGGGGGGTTGGATGAACAGTTCCCAGTGGGGGTGGATGAACAGGACCCCGTGGTGTTGCCTCTGGATGAACAGGACCCCGATCGATCGAGTCGGTTGGGGCTGGATGAACAGGACCCCGTGGAGGGCAGGATGAATAGGACCACCCCGTGGAGGGCAGGATGAACAGTAGATGGCGGAGGGCTGGATGAACAGTAGTCCATGGAGGGGTGGTTGAACAGGAGCCCGTGGAGAGGGTTGGTTGAACAGTACCCGGTGGAGTAGCGCGTGGTGGAGGCTGGATGAACAGGAGCCCGTGGATGAACAGTCGCAGGTGAAGGCCGGAGGAGGTCGACGGTGGATGAACAGTAGCCCGCGAAGGCTGGAGAGGGTCGACGGTGGAGATGAAAAGTATCCCGTGGAGTCCCGTTTTGCGGACGCCACACCCCTCTTGATGAACATGACCCCCGTTTCGACCGTAGCGCTCCAACACAAGTCTGTTTCCTCCTTTTTGCGGTACGCCACACCCTTCCCGATCAACAGGACCCCCGTTTTGGCCGTAGGAGGTCTGTTTCCTCCGTTTTGCGGTACGCCAGACCCCTCCCGATGAACAGGATCCTGATTCGAACATGGCCGGTCGAACACAAGGCCGTTTCCTCCATTCTGCGGTACGCCAGGCCTCGTTTCCATCGGTTGTTCCGTCCAAGCCCTCCCGATGAACACGACGACGCATTCCGTTCCAACCCAGCCGGTTGGCTCCCCATGAACACGACGACGACGTTGTTTCTCCGTTCCGACCCAGCCATGTACACGAGCCCTGGCCGTACGTATGCGCGAGTAGGCGTTCGAGACCCCGCCCGTATGTACGTACATGGCCGTAATTTACTTTCATGCACCCTGGCCGCTGTACGTACGTGTACATGCTACGTGCGCGCCTCTACTACGACACGTGCGCGCCTCCACATCGACCAGTATGTACGTACACGTTCGCGACCAGAATGACAACACTACGTACGCTTCGACCAGGTGGGTCCCGACTGCCAGGCACTTCCTTGCGTGCGAAGATGTAGCTGGTGGGTCCCAGCAGTCAGGGGGGCGAATCGTTTTTTTGCCCGGACGCACTTCCTTACGTGCGAAGATGTAGCTGGTGGGTCCCAGCAGTCAGGGGGAAATGTTTTAATACGATGGCCCATCCGGTGGATCCCCGCTGTCAGGTAGAGGAATATTTATTTTGCACGTAATAAGGAGGCACTTCCTTGCTGCGGCCGTGGACCAACTGTCAGACTCTACACGTACAGTCCACGTCCGATGGAAGCCGTTCCTTGACTACGTTGACCACGCCTGTAACGCCCTCGATGCGGCTATAGCTCCCACGTGTCGAGGCACGACTTAGAGGCATAACCGCACTGAAAGCAATGTCGCAAGTTAGGCAATCTTCACAAAATCCCATGTAAAATAGATAATAAAAGGGGAGATACATAGTTGGCTTACACTCGCCACATCACACAAAGTACATAAATAGCATTACAACATTCAAACACTCATGGCCCGACTACGGCGCCAAAATAAAAGATAACCCAACATGCGACACGGTCCCGATCGCCCTAACTGGGCACCACTACTGATCATCAGGGAAAGACACATAGTATCGGCGTGAGTCCTCATCGAACTCCCACTTGAGCTCAAGCGCGTCATCTGGAACGGAATCATCAGGCCCTGCATCTGGTTTGGAAGTAATCTATGAGCCACAGGGACTCAGCAATCTCGCACCCTCGCGATCAAGACTATTTAAGCTTATGGGTAAGGCAAGGTAAATATGTGGAGCTGCAGCAAGCGACTAGCATATATGGTGGCTAACCTGTTCGCAAAGGAGAGCGAGAAGAGGTGGCAAAGCACGAGCGAGTAACTAGAGGACAACCTGCGCAAGCATTACTCCAACACCGTGTTCACTTCCCGGACTCCGCCGAGAAGAGACCATCACGGTAACTCACATAGTTGATTCATTTTAATTAAGTTAAGGTTCAAGTTATCTACAACCAGACATTAACAAATTCCCATCTGCCCATAACCGTGGGCACAACTTTCGAAAGTTCAAATCCCTGCAGGGGAGTCCCAACTTAGCCCATGACAAGCTCTCACGGTCAACGAAGGAATAAACCTTCTCCCGAGACATTCCGATCAGACTCGGTATCCCGGTTCTACAAGACACTTCGACAAGTTAAAACAAATCCAGCAACACCGCCCGAATGTGCCGACAAATCCCGATAGGAGCTGCACATATCTCGTTCTCAGGGCACACTCAGAT
>NC_041386.1:450588778-450600689 GCF_002162155.2 Triticum dicoccoides
TAAATAAGATGACCCTCGGGCTCCGGAAACCCAAGGGAAAAAGAGGCTAGGTGGCAAATGGTAAAACCAAGGTTGGGAATTGCTGGAAAAGCTTTAATCAAGGCGGACTATCAAGGGGTTCCCATTATCACCCAACCGCGTAAGGAACGCAAAATCCGGGAACATAACACCGATATGACGGAAACTAGGGTGGCAAGAGTGGAACAAAACACTAGGCGAGAGGCCGAGCCTTCCACCCTTTACCAAGTATATAGATGCATTAAGATAACATGATAATATAATGATATCCCAACAAGTAAATAATGTTCCAACAAGGAACGGTCTCCAATCTTCACCTGCAACTAGCAACGCTATAAGAGGGGCTGAGCAAAGCGGTAACATAGCCAATCAACGGTTTGCTAGGACAAGGTGGGTTAGAGGTTTGACATGGCAATTTGGGAGGCATGATAAGCAAGTGGTAGGCATCATGGCAAAGGCAAAGCAAAAGAGCGAGCATCTAGCAAAGCAAAGATAGTAGTGATTTCGAGGGTATGATCATCTTGCCTGCAAAGTTGTCAGAGTTGACTGGATCCTCGAAAGCAAACTCAACGGGTTCCTCGTTAGCGAACTCATCTCCCGGCTCTACCCAAACAAGACAAACAAGCAACAAGGGCACAATCAACCACGTGCAAACTCAAACAATAAGATGCAAAGATGGTATGTTATGCGGGATGCAATATGCGATGCATATGCAAGATTTGACAAGGAATGCATGAACCTGGCCTCAACATGGAAATCCAAGTGTGCCACTGGAAAGATGAGATGAAATTGCTTGAAAACGATATAAAGAACACCGGAATCGGAGTTACGGTTTGGAAATGGCAAGCAATTCAAATATGACCACGTTCTGCGATTTACAGCAAGTAGCCATCTAAATGCAACAAGATGAGCATGCTACAGCACCCAAACATGGCATCAAAATACATGGTAGGGATCCACTCATGATTCTTAACAAAAGACTAGCACTGAGCCATGGCCAAATCGTCCATTAACATGTTCAAACAAGCATGGCAAAAATGCATTTGGTAAACAGATTTCAGACTTAGTGAAATTAACACTTGTCTGGAATTTCAGATCAGATAGCACTCTTTGGAGCATGAAAACTATATTCTACAGGACCTAAACATGGCAAAGTAAAGCATGGCATAGAGATACTCAAAGGGCTTAACAAAAGTCCCTTAGTGACCTTGAGCCAAAAGGGATCAGAAAATACATTTGCAAGCATGTGAACATGGCAAAAACATAATCAGTTCTCAAACTTTGTGAAAACTGTAGCATGCTGAAACAGACATCAATTAGGCATGTTTACAAGCTCGATGCACTCACTATGGAGCAATTCATGACAATCTAAGCATACACCCATCAAGATACAAAAAATACAAGTTAGACATGGCAAGAACAATAACATAGCATGCACGGATCAACTACAACATCCTCGGCAAAATTGCTAATAAGTAGACAATCTGCCCAGATTCACGAAATAGCATAAGTAGAGCTTGATTGACTCAAGCTAGGGTGCTCCATAATTGCAAACAAAGACATGGATGGATATAGCACTACAAGATTAACAAAACATCCTTACTGATCATCCTCAAAAGAGGCACGGATCACTAGGAAACAACATGAACATATGTCATATTGAGATAAACAGATCAAGGACTTAGTGGAAATGCTAAGTCCCTGAAATCAGCATTAACGAATGCTCCACTTTGCAAGCTTGTGCTAGTCACCACACACATCACAAAAATACATGGGTTGCACCTCTGGATAGATGGAAAAACATGTAACAAAACTCATGTAGAGCTCAGGGGCATATCATGCACACAATAATCATGGCAAAAATGACAAATATCTAATTGGAGCAGCAGATCTGACAATTATCTCAAATAGCATTCTTCTAACAGCATTTCGAGCATCAAGATGAACTCAAATGAAAATGATGCAATGAGATGAAATGATGTGCTCTCTGAGATGAACATTTTGGTATGCTATATGCCCAAAATGGAGTTACAGATGCAAAGTTACGATGCGATGAACAATGCCAAAATATTTAGGGTTAGGGACGGAAAGTCAACCGATCCGAAATTTCAGATCTAGATCCGGCCGGTGCGGTTTATGAGGTTCGTCGGAAAATCGTCAGGGCCGCTGGACTTCGTCGAGGAAGAGGCCGGAGAGGCGCTCCTGGGCCGGATCTCGCCGGATCCTGCCGGCGGGGAGCCGGAGAAGTGCCGCGGCGGGGCGGCGGAGGTCGCCGGGGCCACGGGCGGCGAGCTCGCCGGCGTGACGAGAAGAGGCGGCGGCGGGGTGGCGCCGGAGTGTGGCCGGAGACGGCGCCGGGCGGCGGACCGTGCGCGGGGAAGAAAGGGGCGGGGCGTGCGGGGAGCTGCGGCCGGGGAGGGCCTCCCGCGGGCTCGCCGGGCCGGCGGTGGAGGAAGGTGGCGGCGACACATGGCGGCTTGTGAGTGGACCGGGCGGGCGGCGGACGTGTCCGGCACCGGCGTACAATGTCCGACGCGCGGAGGAGAAGCGGGGCTAGGGTTTCGGGAAAGAAGGAGATCCGGATTTCGGAGGGGGTCCTTAAATAGAGGTAGAGGGAGCTAGGAGTTTCCAAATGAGGTGCGGTTTTCGGCCACGCGATCGTGGTCGAATGCTCTAGATGATGGAGAGGGTTTTGGTGGGTTTTGGGCCAAAATGGAGGGGTGTTGGGCTGCAACACACATGAGGCCTTCTCGGTCCCTCGGTTAACCGTTGGAGCATCAAACGAAGTCCAAATGGTACGAAACTTGACAGGCGGTCTACCGGTAGTAAACCAAGGCCGCTTGGCAAGTCTCGGTCCAATCCGGAAATGTTTAATCCCCACACACGAAAGAAAGGTAGAAATGACCACCGGAGGAGAACGGAGCGCCGGAATGCAAAACAGACAACGGGGAAAATGCTCGAATGCATGAGATGAACACGTATGCAAATGCAATGCACATGATGACATGATATGAGATGCATGACAACGACAACAACACATGGAGGCAAAGACCCGAACCCGAGAAAACAAAATAACTTAAGGCCGGAAACGGCAAGAGTTTGAGTACATATTGGGTAAATCATATCCGGGGTGTTACAACACTCCACCACTACGAAAGGATCTCGTCCCGAGATCTAGGACTGAAAGAACGCCGGGTACTCAGAACGGAGGTGATCCTCGCGTTCCCAGGTAGCTTCATGGTCGGAATGGTGTGACCACTTGACTTTGAGGAATTTGATTGACTTGTTGCGAGTCTTGCGTTCAATCTCTTCAAGAATAGCAACGAAGTGCTCACGATAAGAGAGATCTTCTTGGAGCTCGATGTCCTCGAAGTTGACAGTGCGGTCAGGAGTCTTGAAGCACTTTCGGAGCTGAGAGACATGGAACACGTCATGCACATTTGCAAAATTTGAAGGAAGCTCGAGTTGATAGGCGAGATCGCCTCTCTTGCTGACGATCTTGAAAGGTCCCACGTATCTGGGGGCAAGCTTCCCTTTGATACCGAAGCGACGAGTAACTTTCATTGGAGAGACGCGGAGGTAAACATGATCTCCGATCTCGAAAGCCAGATCACGGTGCTTACTATCATAGTAGCTCTTCTGGCAGGATTGGGCTGCTTTGAGGTTATCTCGAATGACTTTGCACATTTCCTATTCCTCTATGATTAAGTCATTACCCAAAAGCCGACGTTCACCGGTTTCAGACCAGTTGAGAGGGGTACGACACTTCCTGCCATACAGAATTTCAAATGGGGCCTTGCCCGAACTTGCTTGAAAACTGTTGTTGTAGGAGAATTCAGCATAAGGAAGACAATCCTCCCACTTCATGCCGAAGGAGATCACACAAGCCCTGAGCATATCTTCAAGAATCTGATTGACACACTCGACTTGACCGCTAGTTTGAGGATGGAAAGCTGTGCTGAAGCGGATGTTGGTGCCCATGGCCTTCTGAAAAGAATCCCAAAACTTGGAGGTAAAGATGCTGCCATGGTCTGAAGAGATCACCTGTGGAATACCATGCAGAGAGACAATTCGAGAGGTATAGAGCTCCGCCAATTGAGCTGCAGTGATTGACTCTTTGATAGGCAGAAAGTGAGCCACTTTAGTGAGTTTGTCGATGACAACGAATATAGCATCATTGCCACGCTTGGACTTTGGAAACCCAGTCACGAAGTCCATTTCAATATGGTCAAACTTCCATTCTGGAATGGCAAGAGGTTGGAGGAGACCAGCTGGCCTTTGGTGTTCTACCTTCACTCTTCTGCAGACATCACACTCATTCACAAATTGAGCAATCTCGTGCTTCATTCGAGTCCACCAATAAGCCTGCTTGAGGTCCTGATACATCTTCGTGCTCCTAGTGTGGATGGAGAGGAGATAATTGTGAGCCTCGTTCATGATCACTTTACGAAGGTCACCTTTGGGCACAACAATACGATCCTCGAAGAAGAGAGTATCCTTGTCATCAAGGCGGTAGCACTTATACTTGGGTTGACTCTTGGCAATCCCAATCTTCACCTTTTTCACCATAGCATCAAGAAGTTGAGCTTGGCGAATCTGGTCTTCCAAGGTAGGAGAGACTTGAAGGTTGGCGAGGAAACCTTGAGGAACCACTTGCAGATTAAGTTTGCGGAAATCTTCGCAAAGCTCGGGTTGATAAGGCTTGAGAATCAGACTGTTGCAATAAGCCTTCCTGCTCAATGCGTCAGCAATCACATTGGCCTTGCCTGGAGTATACTCGATACTCAGATTAAACTCTTGAATCATTTCTACCCATCGAGTTTTCCTGAGGTTGAGATTAGGCTGAGTGAAGATGTACTTGAGACTCTTGCGGTCAGTGAAAATGTCCACTTTTCTTCCCAATAAGAGATGTCTCCAAGTCAAAAGAGCATGCACAACTGCCGCCAACTCGAGATCATGAGTGGGGTAGTTCTTCTCGTTGGGCTTCAACTGGAGAGAGGTATAAGCCACAACTTTCTTCTCTTGCATCAACACCGCGCCAAGACCTTGGAGAGAGGCATCACAAAGACCTCGTACGGCTTGGATTCATTAGGCGGAGTCAGAACTGGAGCAATGACCAATTTCTCTTTCAAAGTGTTGAAAGCAATGTCACACTTCGGAGACCAAACGTACTTGACGTGCTTCTGGAGAAGATTTGAGAGAG
This sequence comes from Triticum dicoccoides, assembly GCF_002162155.2. Classification (NCBI taxonomy): domain Eukaryota; kingdom Viridiplantae; phylum Streptophyta; class Magnoliopsida; order Poales; family Poaceae; genus Triticum; species Triticum dicoccoides. Next base: position 450,594,000 of record NC_041386.1, read on the forward strand.
GTTTCGCGATCTTAGAAAAGTTTCAACGAATCTTCGGCAGTAGCTTGCGAGACCGAGGAAGCTACGGAGTTGCTTCACATTCTGAGGTGGTTCCCAATTCACAATTGCAGACACCTTCTCAGGATTCACCGCAATGCCCTTGGCAGAGATGATATGACCAAGATAAAGAACCTCATCGAGCCAAAATTCGCACTTGGAGAACTTGGCGTAGAACTTGTGTTCCCTGAGCTTATCGAGTACCAAACGCAAGTGCTTGGCATGATCTTCCTTGTGCTTCGAGAAAACCAGAATGTCGTCGAGATAGACCAAAACAAAGTCATTGGTGTAGGCGTTGAAGATGAAATTCATCATGCGAGAGAACGTCGGAGGAGCGTTGACGAGGCCAAAAGACATGACAGTGTATTCATATGAACCAAAGCTTGTCCTGAAAGCCGTCTTGGGAATATCTTGCTCACAGATTCGAATCTGATGATAACCCATACGGAGATCAAGCTTGGAGAATACTTGGGCACCTTTGAGTTGTTCGAACAGCTCGTTGATGTTGGGAAGTGGGTATTTGTTCTTGATGGTCTTCTTGTTCAATGGACGGTAATCAACACAAAGTCAGTCCGTCCCATCCTTCTTCTTCACAAAAAGAGCACCACAACCCCACGGAGAAGAGCTAGGCCGGATGAGACCCATTCTCTCTTGAACATCGAGTTGCTTCTTCAGCTCCTTCAACTCTTCCGGTTCGAGCTTGTAAGGACGCTTGCACACAGGTTCCGTGCCAGGCTCAAGATCGATGACGAATTCAACTGGCTGGTGCGGAGGCATTTCTGGAAGCTCTTCTGGAAAGACGTCTTGATATTCGCAAACGACTGGAATTTGCGAGATAGTATCCAGTTCACCCTTCTCATTGAGAGAAAACAGACGGATGGTATCATCACGAGCGGCAAAGACAATTACATCCTCAGACGAATGAGTCAATTGAATCTGCCTGGCTGCACAATCAAGATGCGCCTTGTGCTTAGAAAGCCAATCCATTCCGAGAATAAGATCAATATCCGAGTTACCAAGAACCATTGGGGAAGAAAGGAACTTGTAGTCTCCCAAGGTGATAGTAACATCTGGCACCTCCAGACTTGCACTCAAACGTTTGCCAGGAGAAACGATATCCATTTGTTTACCCAAATGAGAAGAAACGAATTCATGCTTGGTAAAAAATGGCTTTGACATGAAACAATGCGATGCACCAGTGTCAAAAAGAACACTTGCAGGAATATCGTTAACAGGAAGGTTACCCATGATGAAATCTGACGAGTCCTCTGCCTGAGCTGCATTCATCAAGTTGACCTTGGCGTGCTTGGGGTTATGCTTGACCACAGCTGTACTTGCCGATCTCACAGGAGGAGGAGGAGGGAGACGCCTCTGATTGAAGCATTTGTTGGCATAGTGACCCTTCTGTTGGCACTTGTTGCACGTGACCTCTAAAAGCGGACAGTGATACGGAGCACTTGATCTTGGAGCTTGAGACGAATTCTTGTTCTGAAAGCCAGGGTTGGGTGGGTGGGAAGATCCACTGCCAACTTTGCTCTTCTGCTGATACGGCTGACGGAACGGAGGAGGAGGAAGCCAATACTTCTGCTGCTTGGCCACTTGAGTAGAGGAAGAAGGAGTAGCATCTCTGACTCGCTTCTTGGAAGCATCACACCTCAGTTGAGCGGCCTCTTGCTTCAATGCCATGTTGTAGAACTCATCGTACCTCAAGGGCTCAAATAGAACAAGAGCTAGCTGAATTTCTTCTCTGAGACCACCCCTGAACTGGTATATCATGCTCTTCTCGTCAGGGACGTCCTGCTTAGCAAAGCGGGCGAGCTTCTGAAACAACTTGTTGTAGTCATAGACAGACAAAGAGCCTTGCTTCAGGTTGCGGAATTCCTCACGCTTGCTTTCAACCACACTCTGAGGAATACGATGAGCTTTGAAGTCTTGACAGAATTCATCCCAGGTAATCACACAGCCTCCTCTGGAATCCTTGTACTGCTGGAACCATTCTGCAGCTTGGTCTTTGAGTTGGAAGGAAGCGAACTTGACGAAGTCGTCAGGCCTGACGTTACTGCACTCGAAATGCTTGCACAGATCCACGAGCCAATCGTCAGCATCAGTTGCCTCAACAAAATTGCTGAAAGTGTTTGGCCCGTTAGCAAGGAACTGGTTGAGTGTAGCAAAATGATTCTGATTGTTTCCTTGGTTGCCTTGGTTCGCTTGATTGCGCTCTTGAAGAATTTGCATGATCAACTATGTGTTTGCATTGGTTGCGGCCATCACAGCTTGCCATGCCTCCGGAGGAGGAGGAGGTGGTGGCGGATCTTGATTCTGATTCTGATTGGTGCTCTTAGTGGGAGCCATCATGAAGAGGTTGACCACCGTTAGCACATTGACAGATAAAATGAAGCTGAATCCAACGGAATGAAAATTGCAACATAAAGTCTTCACATCCGAACAAAATGAACGAATGCATTCCTCTTGAAATGGTCACATATCCATAAATTGAGAAGCCACTTAGAATTTAGGTAGAGAAATAAATCAACAAGGTACGGATCAAGAACGAATACTCGGTAAGAAATCCCAATCTCAAACCAATTATCCGTGGAAGAAGAACTAGAGCTACAAGAATTCCCACCTATGAAACTCCCGAACCTTTCCGGTTATGCAATCAGGTGTTGGGGATACAGGGGAAGCATAATATCTCACCCAAATCTAGCAAATCCTACATCCAGCTGTATCCATCCTTCAACACATAACCGAGAAAAACTTCGGAAACCATCTACCTCAACCTTCGAAAAGCATCCGTTATACAAGTTATGGCGATACTCCCGAACTCCCGCCCCAGTACCGGGTGGCGTCGAGGTTATCTCACCAACGAACTGCATAAAAGAGATTTTCGATGTCGGCGTCCTAAACTCAGGTATTCCAGAACTGCAATGATAAAATTGTGACGACAACACCTCGGAGCTCAACTCCCCGGGACACTGCCACAACCCCTAAAGACAGGAGGCACCAAGAACAATGTTCTTGTCACAAAACCATTGGAACGATTCCAAGATACGCGCGTGATCCTAAATTTTTTTTAGTGAAATTTGAGAAGAGAAGAGTCAAAACTCTACGTCAGGAGGCCTTACCAGAGCGATGAGGAGACTGGGAAGTAAAAAGAATTCCTAAACTCTCCGATATATAATTCCTAAATGACTCAAAACATTTTTCTAGACACAACTCGACCGCTAATAACGATCAAGCAATGAGGGATCCTAAGGTTGGGGAAGGCTCTGATTACCAACTTGTAACGCCCTCGATGCGGCTATAGCTGCCACGTGTCGAGGCACGACTTAGAGGCATAACCGCATTGAAAGCAATGTCGCAAGTTAGGCAATCTTCACAACATCCCATGTAAAATAGATAATAAAAGGGGAGATACATAGTTGGCTTACACTCGCCATGTCACAAAGTACATAAATAGCATTACAACATTCAAACACTCATGGCCCGACTACGACGCCAAAATAAAAGATAACCCAACATGCGACACGACCCCGATCGCCCCAACTGGGCACCACTACTGATCATCAGGGAAAGACACATAGTATCGGCGTGAGTCCTCGTCGAACTCCCACTTGAGCTCAAGCGCGTCATCTGGAATGGAATCATCAGGCCCTGCATCTGGTTTGGAAGTAATCTGTGAGCCACAGGGACTCAGCAATCTCGCACCCTCGCGATCAAGACTATTTAAGCTTATGGGTAAGGCAAGGTAAATATGTGGAGCTGCAGCAAGCGACTAGCATATATGGTGGCTAACCTGTTCGCAAAAGATAGCGAGAAGAGGTGGCAAAGTGCGAGCGAGTAACTAGAGGACAACCTGCGCAAGCATTACTCCAACACCGTGTTCACTTCCCGGACTCCGCTGAGAAGAGACCATCACGGTAACTCACACAGTTGATTCATTTTAATTAAGTTAAGGTTCAAGTTATCTACAACCGAACATTAACAAATTCCCATCTGCCCATAACCGCGGGCACGGCTTTCGAAAGTTCAAATCCCTGCACGGGAGTCCCAACTTAGCCCATGACAAGCTCTCACGGTCAACAAGGAATAGACCTTCTCCTGAGACATTCCGATCAGACTCGGTATCCCGGTTCTACAAGACACTTCGACAAGTTAAAACAAATCCAACAACACCGCCCGAATGTGCCGACAAATCTCGATAGGAGTTGCACATATCTCGTTCTCAGGGCACACTCAGATAGGTCAAGCTACGAGTAAAACCAGCCCTCGAGTTTCCCCGAGGTGGCCCCGCAGGCTGCCTGGTTCGGACCAACACTCAGAGGAGCACTGGCCCGGGGGGGGGGGGTTAAATAAGATGACCCTCGGGCTCCGGAAACCCAAGGGAAAAAGAGGCTAGGTGGCAAAAAGGTTGGGCATTGCTGGAAAAGCTTTAATCAAGGCGGACTATCAAGGGGTTCCCATTATCACCCAACCGCGTAAGGAACGCAAAATCCGGGAACATAACACCGATATGATGGAAACTAGGGCGGCAAGAGTGGAACAAAAACACTAGGCGAGAGGCCGAGCCTTCCACCCTTTACCAAGTATATAGATGCATTAATATAACATGATAATATAATGATATCCCAACAAGTAAATAATGTTCCAACAAGGAACGGTCTCCAATCTTTACCTGCAACTAGCAACGCTATAAGAGGGGCTGAGCAAAGCGGTAACATAGCCAATCAACGGTTTGCTAGGACAAGGTGGGTTAGAGGTTTGACATGGCAATTTGGGAGGCATGATAAGCAAGTGGTAGGCATCGTGGCAAAGGCAAAGCAAAAGAGCGAGCATCTAGCAAAGCAAAGATAGTAGTGATTTCGAGGGTATGATCATCTTGCCTGCAAAGTTGTCAGAGTTGACTGGATCCTCGAAAGCAAACTCAACGGGCTCCTCGTTAGCGAACTCGTCTCCCGGCTCTACCCAAACAAGACAAACAAGCAACAAGGGCACAATCAACCACGTGCAAACTCAAACAACAAGATGCAAAGATGGTATGCTATGCGGGATGCAATATGTGATGCATATGCAAGATTTGACAAGGAATGCATGAACCTGGCCTCAACATGGAAATCCAAGTGTGCCACTGGAAATATGAGATGAAATAACTTGAAAACGATATAAAGAACGCCGGAATCGGAGTTACGGTTTGGAAATGGCAAGCAATTCAAATATGACCACGTTCTGTGATTTACAGCAAGTAGCCATCTAAATGCAACAAGATGAACATGCTACAACACCCAAACATGGCATCAAAATACATGGCAGGGATCCACTCATGATGCTTAACAAAAGACTAGCACTGAGCCACGGCGAAATCGTCCATTAACAGGTTCAAACAAGCATGGCAAAAATGCATTTGGTAAACAGATTTCAGACTTAGTGAAATTAACACTTGTCTGGAATTTCAGATCAGATAGCACTCTTTGGAGCATGAAAACTATATGCTACAGGACCTGAACATGGCAAAGTAAAGCCTGGTATGGAGCTACTCAAAGATCTTAACAAAAGTCCCTTAGTGACCTTGAGCCAAAAGGGATCAGAAAATACATTTGCAAGCATGTGAACATGGCAAAAATATAATCAGTTCTCAGACTTAGTGAAAACTGGAGCATGCTGAAACAGACATCAAGTAGGCATGTTTACGAGCTCGATGCACTCACTACGGAGCAAGTCATGACAATCTAAGAATACATTCATCAAGAATACACAAAATACAAGCTAGACATGGCAAGAACAATAACATAGCATGCACGGATCAACTACAACATCCTCGGCAAAATTGCTAACAAGTAGACAATCTGCCCAGATTCACGAAATAGCAAAAGTAGAGCTTGATTGACCCAAGCTAGGGTGCTCCATAATTGCAAACAAAGACATGGATGGATGTAGCACTACAAGATTAACAAAACATCCTTACTGATCATCCTCAAAAGAGGCACGGATCACTAGGAAACAACATGGACATATGGCATATTGAGATAAATAGATCAAGGACTTAGTGGAAATGCTAAGTCCCTGAAATCAGCATTAACGAATGCTCCACTTTGCAAGCTTGTGCTAGTCACCACACACATCACAAAAATACATGGGTTGCACCTCTGGATAGATGGCAAAATATGTAACAAAACTCATGTAGAGCTTAGGGGCATATCATGCACACAATAATCATGGCAAAAATGACAAATATTTAATTGGAGCAGCAGATCTGACAATTATCTCAAATAGCATTCTTCTAATAGAATTTCGGGCATCAAGATGAACTCAAATGAAAATGATGCAATGAGATGAAATGATGTGCTCTCTGAGATGAACATTTTGATATGCTATATGCCCAAAACAGAGTTATGGATGCAAAGTTACAATGCGATGAACAATGCCAAAATATTTAGGGTTAGGGACGGAAAGTCAACTGATCCGAAATTTCAGATCTAGATCCGGCCGGCGCGGTTTACGAGGTTCATCAGAAAATCGTCGGGGCCGCCGGAGTTCGTCGAGGAAGAGGCCGGAGAGGCGCTCCCGGGCCGGATCTCGCCGGATCCGGCCGGCGGGGAGCCGGAGAAGTGTCGCGGCGGGGCGACGGAGGTCGTCGGGGCCACGGGCGGCGAGCTC
>NC_041386.1:450601072-450629257 GCF_002162155.2 Triticum dicoccoides
GGGCGGCGGACCGGGCGCGGGGCGCGCGGGGAGCTGCGGGCCGGGGAGGGCCTCCCGCGGGCTCGCCGGGCCGGCGGCGGAGGAAGGCAGCGGCGACACATGGCAGCTCGTGAGTGGATCGGGCGGTCGGCAGACGTGTCCGGCGCCGGCGGACAATGTCCGGCGCGCGGAGGAGAAGCGGGGCTAGGGTTTTGGGGAAGAAGGAGATCCGGATTTCGGAGGGGGTCTTTAAATAGAGGTAGAGGGAGCTAGGAGTGTCCAAATGAGGTGCGGTTTTCGGCCACGCGGTCGTGATCGAACGCTCTAGATGATGGAGTGGGTTTTGGTGGGTTTTGGGCCAAAATGGAGGGGAGTTGGGCTGCAACACACACGAGGCCTTCTCGGTCCCTCGGTTAACAGTTGGAGCATCAAAAGAAGTCCAAATAGTACGAAACTTGACAGGCGGTCTACCGGTAGTAAACCAAGGCTGCTTGGCAAGTCTCGGTCCAATCCGGAAATGTTTAATCCCCACACACGAAAGAAAGGTAGAAATGACCACCGGAGGAGAACGGAGCGCCGGAATGCAAAACGGACAACGGGGAAAATGCTCAAATGCATAAGATGAACACGTATGCAAATGCAATGCACATGATGACATGATATGAGATGCATGACAACGACAACAACACACGGAGGCAAAGACCCGAACCCGAGAAAATAAAATAACTTAAGGCCGGAAACGGCAAGAGTTTGAGTACATATTGGGTAAATCATATCCGGGGTGTCACAACGCCGCACCGAGAGCACCAGGGCGGTGGACGATGGCGAGGCCTAGGAAGGGGGCGACGCGGAGCCAGGGAAGACGCGATAGTGGATGCCCACGCATAGAGGAGTATGAGGGTTCACTGGTTCACTGCGGTGTGAGGTTGTCGTCGCCGTAGAATAACATGGCGTGTGGGTGAGTAGAGGGATGGCCTGGCCAGCGGTGGGAGTAGTAGGGGGTGGTGAGGCCTCCGCCGCATCGCAACCGACCATGGGAGGCAGGAGCACGAGGCACGATCGGCGCTGGGTTGAGCGGCTGGAGCAAGAAGACTAGAGGTTGAAGAAGCACTACGGCCGTTGGATGGACATCGTACGGTCAGTGGAGCTAGAACGTGCATATTGACTAAGTTGACAAAGCCCTCTGTCCCCGTCAACTTAGTAGGCCCACAAGTCAGCCTGCCACTATACTGGATCTCAGCTAGCAGGGGGAGTATTCATTTTTTGTGCGTAATAAGGAGGCACTTCCTTGCGTGCGAAGATATAGCTGGTGGGTCCAAGCTGTCAGCGGCGGTAACGTTTTTTTCTTGAAATATAAAGGCCCTTTCGGTGGGTCCCAGATGTCAAGTGGAGGAATCATTATTTTGCGCGTAATAAGGAGGCATTTCCTTGCGTGCGGCCGTGGACCCAGCTGTCAGCCTCTCCACGTACAGTCCACTTCAGATGCATGTCGGTCGTTGACCACGTTGACCAGGCTGTGCCGAGAGCACCAGGGCGGTGGACGATGGCGAGGCCTAGGAAGGGAACGACACGGAGACAGGGAAGACTCGGTAGTTGTTTCCCACGCGGAGGGGAGTATGACTGTACGAGGGTTTACTGGTTCGTCTGCCATCGTCGGAGAATAACAGCAGGTGTGGGTGAGTAGAGGGATGGCTAGGCTAGCGATGGGAGTACGGTGGGGCGGTGAGGCCTGCGCGGTTGCACAGCCGGCCACGGGGAGGAGGGAGCAGGCACTCCCGCCGGTGCTTGTTTGAGCGGCTGGAGCAGGAAGAGCAGAGATTGAAGAAGCACGATGGCCGTCGGATGGACACCTAACAGCCACTGCTTATGTGTCAACCTTTTTTAGGAAAGCCTCAAATCTGTGAAAAACATCATACAGCCCATCTGCCATTATTTCTAATAATTTGCAGCCCATTTGCTAATTCTTAAGGTTTTTTGGAGCCCATATTATTTTTGTTAGCATTACAGCCCATATTGTGGCCATGGTTAAAAAATTATACGGAATTTTGCATATTTCGGTGCGGTCTGAACTGTTTTTAATCCCGAAATTTTGAGTCACATTCAAACTGATTTTAAAAATAAATGTATATCAATACAAAATTCAACAAATTGTCCACACATAAAAATCAATGCAATTTAAAATCTCGAAATGAAAAGAGAAATTTGAAACTAATTGCCGGTTTGATGTGTTTTAAAAATGTACAACCCATTCCTCATTACTGATAGGCCATTTTCTCGGCCAGCCAAATGAAGCTCTCCTCGTCTTGAAAGATTTGCAGCCCAACAGGCGTGGCAAAGCAACTTACTTGGCAAATCACAAAAAAACTGGGCTGTGGCCATGGACCCAGCTGTCATCCTCTCCATGTACAGTACTCTTCCAATGGAAGTCGGTCGTTGACCACATTGACCACGCCGCGCCGAGAGCACCAAGGCAGTGGACGACGACGAGGCCTAGGAAGGGGATGACGCGATGCTGGGGAAGACGCATCAATGGATGCCCACGTGGAGAGGAGTACGAGGGTTCACTGGTTCGGCTGTGGTGTGAGGCTGCCGTTGCCGCAGAATAACATGGGTGTGGGTGAGTGGAGGGATGGCCTGGCCAGCGGTGGGAGTAGTATGGGGCGGTGAGGCCTCCGCGGCAGCACAACCGACCATGGGAGGCAGGAGCAAGCGGCACGACCGGCGCTTCTTTGGGCGACTGGAGCAAGAAGACCAGAGCTTGAAGAAGCACTAAGGCCGTTGGATGGACATCGTACGGTCACTGGAGCTAGAATCGTTCATATTGACTAACTTGACAAAGCCCTCCATCCCCGTCAACTTAGTAGGACCAAAAGTCAGCCTCCCACTATGGTGGGTCCCAGCTGGTAGGGGGTATTCATTTTTTTGTGCGCAATAAGGAGGCACTTCCTTGCGTGCGAAGATATAGTTGGTGGGTCTGACCTGTCAGTGGGGGGAACATTTTTTTCACGAAATACAGAGGCCCTTCCGACGGGTCCCAGATGTCAGGTGAAGGAATCATTATTTTGCGCGTAATAAGGAGGCATTTCCTTGTGTGCGGCCGTGGACCCAGCTGTCAACCTCTCCACATACAGTCCACTTCCGATGGATGTTGTTCGTTGACCACGTTGACCACGTCGCGCCGAGAGCACCAGGGCGGTAGACGACGGCGAGGCCTACGAAGGGAACGACATGAAGCCGGTGAAGACACGACAGTGGCTGCCCACACGGTGGAGAGTACGAGGGTTGACTGGTTCGGGTGCCGTCACCAAAAAATAACAGGAGGTGTGGGTGAGTAGAGGGATAGACAGGCCAGGGATGCGAGTATATGATGGGGCCGTGAGGCCTGCCCGGCAGCATAGCCGGCCACGGGAGGCGGGAGCAGGCGGTTCCGACGCGCTGGTTTGGGCAGCTGGGGCAGGAAGATCAGAGACTGAAGAAGCACGATTGCCGTTAGATTGACATCTAATGGTCTGACGCTGGTAGAGCCGATTGTTGACTAAGTTTCTTTTTTGACAAACCTTGTGTACACATGAACTTAGTAGGCCCACAAGTCAGCCCCCAAATCTGTGCCAGACAACATAGAGCCCATTTGCTAGTTTTTAATAATTTACAGCCCATTTGCTAATTCTTAAGTAATTTATTACATCCCATTTTCTGCCCAGGACCACGGTTGAAAAGTTCAACCTTATTTTGCATATTTCGATGTAGTCCGAACTTTTGTAATCCCGAAATGATAAATATTTTTAAGAACTTATTGATTTGCCAAAAAATCGTTTTGGTTTTGTAAGCAAATAAGACGTGGGACAATTGAGTTGGTTTAAGGGAAAACCAGTGGTAAAAAATCAGCGCTGGGAGGGAAAACAACAACAAAAATAAGGATGTAAATATGAAAAGTGAATTTTATGTATTTTCAATATAATGATACGTGTATATGAACTAGTAAAACTATAGGTAGAAATTAGAAAACGGATGTAGGACATGCATTTCAAGAGGAAAATAGAACTGAGCCGTGTGTTTGATTCAGTAAGAAAAGTGCCTGCGGATGTTGTAAGACAAAATATAACTAACGCTGGCGGGCCAGAGGCCAGTAGATACCTACTGAATCTTTGTGCCCCGTTGTCGTCATGGGCTGGGCCTGTTAAAAACAAAACCAAGCCTGAGCAGTCTACAGCCCAGTTGAAACTTGCTCGACCTGAAAAAACAATATACGTGCTCAATAAACGAGAGAATTCTGCAAGTACAGACTGATAACTGGGATGCAACAGGGATATTGTTTTTTCATCGTGATAATAAGAGCATGCACTTGTTTAAATTTTTTTGGAGAACTGGGAATTTGAATGGTAGGTGCTTATGCTACCCATCAAATAAAAATCAGATGCTTGAAAATTCGTTTCGAAACAAATGATTCAGCTTTATATCCACGTCGACCCTCGGTATGATGGTTGGAAGCAAATGCCAAGTTCATACCAAAAGATCGTTAACAACAATACCAACTTGCGGACGACAAGGTAGTACAAGTACCAATACCAAACTAACTTATAATATTTTTAGTCCTGGCCCTAGTGTTCGTTTGGTAGAAAGTCTTGCAGAGGACCAGCTCCCGCTCCTTCTCTTGCTCCAGGTCCCCGAGGTGGTACTGGTGCATCACCCAGTTAGTCCTCAGCTGGTCGAAGTTCTTATTAGTGTGCAGCACCAGAACCTTTTTGCTGCCCGTCTGCCGGCCATTGACCATCACCGGCAAGGTATTGCCGGTGTTGTGCCAGATCACGTGCATGCCGCACTCCGACTGTATCTTGCGACGCGTCCACGTGCCCCTTTTGAGCGCCCTGGAATTGCGCTGGAAGAAATGCTTGCTTAGGCCTCAGGTGCTCGATCAGCTCCTGATCCGTGGGATTGAACTTGACGCCAGCCGGCAGCACCGGCCAATCCTTCTTCGACTTGCATGGGTTAATTCTAGTTATATGGTACTCAATGTATGATCAATCGACTGTTTTAAGTGAATAATGAAAGATTTCGACAGATAAGTGGTACTTCAAATCTGAAGTCCAGAATACCCGAGCACGCCACCGGGATTCTTGTGTCACCTCGCGCGCAGCGTGTTGTCACGTCAATTTAATGTGTGGACATGATGAATAATTTGACCGACGTATACTAGTACTGCTACTGTACTACTTACTAGTCGTATTTAGTGTCACATTTTAACCATAGGTTTAACTAACAAGTACACACTTGAAGCCTAAGTGATATACTGCACAGCATCTCCATCATCATTATCAGTACATCCTGCGCAGGTGAGTTAGGATGCACTTGATCCCAGAAAGGTATCTATCCTTCAAACCAGAGGAGTGCTTCAAACTAACAACAGTACATAATATCCAACAAAAGAGGGTCGTGCTACAGCAGCAGAATACATGGCTCAGTCTACATATCAGTACGAATCAAGTTGTGCATATTTTCTGTTGGCATGAACCACATCGCTGCATGTCGGGTTTGCAAAAGCCATCCATCGCATGGAAGCTTGATGTCTTTCACACACTAAAGATTATCTGGCAACAAGTTGTGTCGACGAATCTCTGGATATGGTGATTCATGAAACCCGTGGTATGATGTGTAAACACAGCCCCTCTGGCGAATGGAAGTTGCATAGCATGGTAATCATTGCTGGTGATACGATCGACGATTGGTTGGATGATCGGATAATTGAGCCCGAGGAACATGGAGTGGTTGCCGAGTCTGTAAACCCGCCTCCAGTTGAATACGCCTGGCCCAACGGAGCTGGGATCTTTCTCGAACATGAAGCAGCCATAGCCATCAATGTCACGAACGCCCCCGACATTGTACTGCATGTGGTTTGATGAAATGGTTTGGTCAATTTGGTACGTGCAAATGAGCATCAAATGACCATCGTCAGCTGAACGAGTGATAAACCACCACCCATCGGCTGGTATGATTCGAGGTCCTGGAATCATGAAGGCCAGCGCATTTGCGTCTGCTGCAACAATTCAAATTGGAGACCAAAGGGACAAAAATAAACAATCATGTTCAGAGTATGTGTGGAATTAAGATTATTATAACAGTGACACATATCATAGATAGAGAATTGCAATGCCGTGGTCATAATCATACCCCAAGTTAAAATAAATAAGCCAATGGCTTTCATATTCTAGCAATATATCATGGTTCAAACATCATGTAACAATGAGAGGAAAACAGATATGACAGGGCCTACTCATAATCTACCATAACACTTACTACAGTTATCATATCAACTCTAAGCAATAACATGCGTTGTTATAAAAATCCTGGAAATGAGAGTAACATATAGCAATCCTGAGGTTATACTCATAATATCTATTCTAACAATCATTAGATACCAATTGTTCTCATATCAACTCTAACAATAACATGTGTGGTCATAAAAATCTAGGAAATGAGAGGAACATATAGCAATGATGTGGTTATAGACATACTATATATTCTAAATTTGTAACAATGAACATGCAGTCGTATTCTTAAGGTAAAGATGAGATGAGATAGAACAATTACACGATGATAGATTCCACCAGTATAGGCAGCCAATCTGTGCGTTGACCGCATAAATGATGCCATTGTGCACTATAGCATCAGACAGAAGTGTTGGGTAAAGAGGATCAACGATGAGCCATAACCATGTATGGCGACCGGATTCCAAATAGACTAATCCCATGTTGAACACGACAATGAGCTTGTAATCCATGTAGTCTTCTGATGGTGTGGGCACTTCACAGATTACAACCTTCAGCAAACAGAGGTCGAGCCAAAAGCTCGACGCGTCTCGTGCATAGTAGGCAGGAGTGTCCGGCGGGCCACGAGGCTCGATGGCGGCGGTATCCAGAGATGGAAGGGTGATCTCCCGCTGGGTGTAGATATCCACAAGACGCCACGGACTACCGGATTGGTGGATGAGGACGATCCAGTTGGCCATCATGCCCGCCAAGTAGTGGTCGCGCATGAAGGACATGTGGACGGGTAGTGGTAGAATGTCGAGGGGCACCACGACAACCTCCGCAGGATCGTCAAGTCGGTGTCTGGGCCACCTGCGAGGATCGGGCATCAGCAAGCAGGGTGTCTTGAAAAGAGCCGGCCGGTTGCAGACGAGTAGACGGTACAAAGACACCGAGCATGCGGCCAGATGGACGGTGCTGAGTAGGTCCATACGATTACAGATCTGCTCCAAGAGAACATCGGGGAGGGAATTCCAATCGCGGCTATGCGTGTCAGTCAGTTCTACCATTGGGGTTTTCGGTGCCTGTGAGCCAGCGGGGAAGTGGATTTGGGCGAGCGAGCAAAGAAGCTTCTCCTCGCGTGGCCGAGCAGTGAGCGGGGGGATATGGTACGCGCGAGCTACCAAGGAAGATAGCGCGAGCGGGCGAGCAATGAGCGGGGGGAAATGGTGTGCGGCCGACGATGGGGAAGAGAGGAGGAAGAAGAAGAGAGGAGGAAGAAGAGTGGAAGACAGGGAAGAAAGTGCATTAAATCTCAATTCTACTACCACTACCAGGATATACCGTCCTTCGGAGTGTAAATAGTTACACCGATGACATGTGTGTCTACCACAAATGGGCCCATATGTCAGTTAATGGAGGACAGAAGCGTGCTCTATTGGCAAACATGATGGCAGTACTGGGTAAGGCTGATTTAGTAACACCAACATGCTGGTTCAGCTTATTAATTAAGTGTCCCATTTGCTGCAGCGTGTATTGTCACTTCACTATGAAGACTAGTTGAATAGTTGTCTCTGACCGAGATGGGGAATAATGGATCGTGAAGACTTCCTTTCTACATTATCCCTATGCCTCTACGCTCACTTCACTCATTTTGCTCTGTACGTAGTCATTTGTTGAAATCCCTAGAAAGATAAATACTCCGTATTTGGGAACAAAGGGAGGATTTTACTCCGTATTTGGGAACAGAGGGAGTATCACCATATGGAGGGAACATAGGAAGCTTGAAATATTAACATGTCAATGGGAGGGAGTAAGCCCCATGCATGCATGCAACATGCAACACTCACACGTACACATGGACGCACGCTACACTCACGCACCCATGCGACACACATCACACGACGCAACACACACGCTCACGGTCAAGTGCTCAACCTACTCCCTACGTCCGTGAAAGACTGTACATTTAGAGATTTACACATTGACCAGGGCATAATTAACGCCCAAAAGTAGCAGACTTATGTGTGCATGCGACCATTGAGAGAAGAAGATTAAATGAAGGTCGTTGCATGCTGTAATTAAGGATAGACATGTAGCCTATACCTAGAGCACAAGTTGGTGCATTAGTCAATCAATATCGATTTAGATTAAAGGCTAAATGAATTGGAAGTGTAGATGTACTACACTCTTTGTTTTTTAGCTGATTTCTTTGCTCTGCCAACTGACAGGTGGGATCCAGAAACCAGGTGACAATTTAACCAGTCAACAAAGTGCCACGTCGACTATGTGGCCGGTCAGTAGGGTGCAATACGGTGCTCTACGATGAGCTAGTGATTGTATAATCACCGCAAAACTATATATATAGTGACCGTAAAGAGCGTATTGTTACATACGTTGACCGCTAGTGTATTTTTCTCGTTTCGAATTAAGCCATATTAACCGGAAAGGACGCAGTATGGACTAGTACTAGTACTGCTTTGATGTGTCCCGTCAACTCGCCGAACGAGGAGAAGCTTGCTTACTACGCCTCTCCCTCGCCCACGCGCGTGATGGTTCGCAGGACGAGGAGAGGGTTTTGACTACAGCGCCCTCTCCCTCGCCCTCTCCCTCGCGGTGGACGTGCAGCAGTTCATTCAGTGTCAGATTGCCAGAAGCATAATGTGTACTGTAGTATCATCATTGTTGGACCTTTCGAAGAGGCGAAGAGCCAAGTGCAAGGTTCACACGAGTACAAACTGTCGAACCTCCCAAAGAGGCAAAGATCCAAGCGCAAGGTTTTATAGGAGTTGTCATCCTAGTAGGAGCGTACTACAACTATAGCAAACGATGCTACTGTATGATGCCGCCATGTCACGTATATCCAAAGCTGTGCCACCTTTTTTTCTTTCTCAAAGAGAGTGTTGGAGCCCGTGTGTTGGGGATATCACTACTGGGCGTAAACCGGCCTATCTGGGCCGGGTTAACTTCATCAGTAGTTAAGTATGTTAAAGCCCAAGAAGGCAGATGAGGGCTCAAGGCCCATAGTCGGTTCAAGGCCTGTAGCCGTAAACCGGCGTTGGTATTTAACTTGTACTGTAAGTTAGGAATAAGTAGAGACCAAACTGGACACATCTATGACCCGGTATTGGGACTCTGTGAACTGACGAGCGTCACCCATGTATATAAGGGGATGACCCGGCGGCGGTTCAAGTACAACAGACAACAACTCGAGACATAGGCGAAGCTTGTTTGCTCCCTAGTCATCGAAACCCCATCAATCCCATCACAACTAGACGTAGGCTTTTACCTTCATCAAAGGGGCCGAACTAGTATAAACTCTCTTGCGTCCCTGTGTCCGCTTTAACCCCTTCAAGCTAACCCATCGCGATGGCTCCACGACTAAGTCCTTTCTCTAGGACATCTGCCGTGACAAAACCACGACAGTTGGCACCCACCGTGGGGCTATCGCACGATGGTTTCAAGTTCTTGGAGGGCCGCTTTGAAGGACTCGAGGGCTACGCTGTGGGCCAGATGACTAAGAGTCGTCGCGGCAAGCTCTACATTGGTGATGCAGGCTGGGGCCCCGAGGCCGGCTCAGTTGAGTACAGGTACCGGGTCCCCTTTGGTGGCATACACGTTTTCATCGGCAAGATCGGTGAACCGGGCCCTGAGCCGGACATCTGCACCGACCTCGTCGAAACGGCTCAGCGTGCGCGGTCCGCCCGGGTTAAACTGGCCGTGAAGCGTGCCTTCGTGGGAGTTATCCATGGAGGAAGTTACAAGGACGGATCGGAATCTCACGGCGAGACCGTCGTTTATTCCGGCGATGAGTCATCAACCGGAGAAACTGAATCTCTATATCAGCTACAAGGTGGCCGGATTGGGGGCTGTTCCGACGGCGACAGTATTCCGGACCCCTCTGATCTACCCAACCGAGTTGGAATATTCATGGCCGGCACACAAGCAGCGCTTCATTCTTCAACTGCCGTGCCAATAACCTCCGGTTCAGCAGCGGCGACAGCTGCCGGGGCAGGAAGGTCTGCACGCCCGCCGGCTCAAGTTCTATCAGATCTATTTGATGCATTGGCTGCGCTTATGGCAGAAGATAATCCGGCGGATCAGGAAGTCCACAACGCGGAGATTGCAATGGTGAAGGAACAGATCACCCAGGCCAAGGCGGACCTGGCAGCTGAGAATGCCAGGATGAGCACAGAGCGGGCCGCTTTAGACGCACAAGCCTACAGGCTCATGTTGGACCAGAACGCGTCACATGAAGTCATGAGGAGGAAGTACCGATCCCGTTTGCCTTCGGTTTTCGAGGCCAGAGACCTTTTCAACACCCAAGGAGCAGGAACCAGTAATCCGCTGGAGGGGAACCGGGCGGAAGCTCTTGGGACTGGTGCGCCGGTTCAACCCCGTCTGATGAATCCGCCTCGTCAAAACACTGTTATACCTCAGGCTGTTTCAACACCTCCGGGTCACTACTCCAACCCAATGGACAATCTCGTTGCCGCTGCTGCACGGTTGGAGGCCATTCCAATTGAAGGTGACTCGCCGCAGGCAGTAGAGACACGACGGGTCAAAGAGCTTCTTAGGATAGCTTTGGTCCAACAGGAAGCATACTCGTACAGCCGCGACCGGATCCACTCGACCCCTCGTCCAAGCTGGAGCTATAGCAGGCGTATGGATGAATCAGCAGTATCAAGTAATGAACGACGTGGAGCACCCCGCGGCAACAATCCGGCGGGTGGTGCTGATAACGCTCAGGAAGTGGTGGACCGGGCCCGAGCGCGCAGGGAGGCCGAGTTAGCCGCACAATATTAGGCTTGGCAGCTTACACCGGTTCGTCCAACTATTTCGGTCGAACCCGGTGTTACTTTTAGCTCTTTGGGGGTGCCTTGCCTTGTCCCCGCTTTACGCAATGTGCGCCTGCCCAAGGATTTCAAGGGCCCGCGCAAGGTACCAAATTACATAGCGGATCAACCCCCAGAGACATGGGTGGAGAGCTATGAGATGGCCATGGAGATGCTTGATGTGGATGATGCGGCATGTGCTAAGTACTTCACCATGATGCTTGAAGGAACGGCCCGCACTTGGTTAAAAAGCTTACTGGCCAACTCTATCAGTTCATGGGCCCAATTACGAGCCCGGTTTATTAGTAACTTCAAGGATACATGTAAGCAGCCTATGTCGATAGTGGACTTAGCCGCCTGTGTCCAGGAGGAAGGAGAATCGACGACTCATTGGGTGTGCCGGGTCTCACAAGTGTTGCATTCATCAGACCGCATCAACACTGACACCGCAGTCTTAACCCTAGAAGGAAACTGCCGGTTTGGGCCCCTAAAGCTGAAGTTGGGACGGATGGAGCGCCATTGCACTGACATGGGGACCCTCATGGCCGCTTTGGTAAAGTATGCTGATTCTGATAGTACCAAGGATCCCGAATCTGATGATGACAAGGCAGGGAAGGGAAAGAGGAACAAAAACTCCAAAGGCCAGCAGCATCACTTGGCAGGCAATGGTGGCGGAGGCAAGCGTAAAGCGGATGGTAACATGGACTTTGTGGCTAACACCAACGCGCAGGACAAGGGCCAGCAACGCAGGGGTAAACCGCCAAATCGCAATGGAGCACCCAACCCTAACCCGGACCGCCTAAATTATCTACTGAGCCAGCCCTATCCAAGACATGAAACGAAGGAGGTGCCAGCAAACCACCTTTGGAAGGATTGCTTCATTATGCAGGAGTTCAAGAATTCTAATGCTTTCCAGTATGATCACGGCTCCGGCGGTGGCTCAGGATCCGGTCCGGGTTACGGTGGAGGAAATTCCGGTTCAGGAGTTAATGGTAATCCGGGTGGACATAATAATCAAAATAATCAGAACAACCAGGGTGGTTACAACCAACAATAGCAACATTCAGGTTACCAGAGCAACCCAAAGCAGTTGAATAGTGGGCAGTACCATGTCTTCACCACTAGCTTGGACAAGCGAGACCAGAAGGTTCAGAGGCGGGAAGTCAACTCTATTGAACCGGTCGTGCCCCGTTATCTACGCTGGTCTGAACAGCCAATCATATGGAGCAGAGAGGATCACCCTCCCTAGGTTGATAATCCAGGTCAGTTGGCTCTGGTGGTGGCGCCTCAGGTGGGAGGTTACAAGTTCACCAAGGTGCTCATGGATGGAGGGAGCGACATTAATATCTTGTACTACGAGACCTTCCGTCGTATGGGATTAACAGATAAAAATCTCAAACCGTCCAATACGGTGTTCCACGGTGTGGTACCTGGCAAGTCAGCATATCCCGTTGGTAAGATAGCTCTGGAAGTGGCCTTTGGAGATGATCATGATTCTAGGTCGGAGACATTGACGTTTGAAGTGGTGAAAATCCAAAGTCCATATCACGCCCTGTTTGGGCGACCGGCCTACGCCAAGTTTATGGCACGACCCTGTTATGTGTATTTGCAGCTCAAAATGCCGGGTCACAAGGGGACAATAACGGTTCACGGAAGTCATAAAATCGCTTTGGAGTGAGAGGAAGGAGATGCGGCCTACGCAGAGTCGGTTTGTGCCACCGAGGAGCTGAAGTATTATAAGGACAATGTTGACCTGGCGGACATGACTCCATTAAAGAAGCCAACTACAGAGCATGATCCGGCCCTGAAGTTCAAATTGGCAGCTGAAACTAAGCTTGTTGACTTCGTACCTGGCGATTCGTCCAAGCAGTTCAGCATCAGTGCCAACTTGGATCCGAAATAGGAAAGCGCGCTCATCGAGTTCATCCGTGAGAATCGGGACATTTTTGCATAGAAGCCCTCTGACATGCCAGGTGTACCGAGGCAACTCGCTGAGCACACCCTCAATGTGGATCCTAAATACAAGCCGGTGAAATAGTTTCTCCGCCGGTTTAACGAAGAAAGACGCAAGGCGATTGGAGAAGAGGTAGCCAGGCTCTTAGCAGCTGGCTTTATTGTTGAAGTTTTTCACCCTGAGTGGCTTGCCAATCCGGTGCTGGTCCTTAAGAAAAATGGCACCTGGCGCATGTGTGTGGATTACACAGATCTTAATAAGGCTTGTCCAGCAGATCCTTTTGCCCTCCCCCGTATTGATCAAATTATTGATGCTACGGCAGGTTGTGAGCGTTTAAGTTTTTTGGATGCATATTCTGGCTATCATCAGATCAAAATGGCAGTTAAGGACCAGGAGAAGACAACATTCATAACTCCCTTTGGAGCCTTCTGCTATGTGTCTATGCCCTTTGGGCTCAAGAGTGCCCAGGCAACTTATCAACGGTGTGTACAAAATTGTCTTCACAAGCAGATTGGCCATAATGTACATGCTTACGTGGATGATATCGTGGTTAAGTCCAGGGAGAAGGAGACTCTGGTTGACGATTTGAAGGAAACCTTTGATAACCTGAGGACGTACAAGATGATGCTTAATCCGGCCAAGTGTGTTTTTGGTGTACCGGCAGGCAAGTTATTGGGTTTTCTGGTGTCCAATAGGGGAATTGAGGCTAATCTGGAGAAGATCACAGCCATCACCTCCCTGGCTAAACCGAAGTGTATCAATGATGTTCAACGCCTGGCAGGCCAGATTGCCGTGTTAAGCCGGTTTATCAGCCGCCTTGGTGAGAAGGCGATCCCTTTGTATCAGATGTTGAAGAAGACGGATTAGTTCGTCTAGAGTTCCGCTGCTGATGAGGCGTTTGAGGACTTAAAGCGGCAATTGGCCAATCCGCCTGTGCTCGCTGCTCCCATTGACAAGGAGCCGTTACTGCTATATGTTGCTGCTAATGCTCGTGCGGTCAGCGTGGCTATTGTGGTGGAGCGAAAGGAGGCAGGTAAGGAGCATCCGGTTCAACGTCCGGTCTATTATATCAGCGAGGTACTCATTGAGTCCAAGCAAAGGTATCGCATTGGCAGAAGCTGGTGTACGGAGTTTTTATGGCAAGCCGGAAGCTTAAGCAATACTTCCAAGGGCACCCAATTACGATGGTCAGTTCTGCTCCTTTGGGGGATATCATCCAGAACCGGGAAGCGACTGGCCGGATTGCCAAGTGGGCTATAGAGCTTGGGCCGCACGGATTGAAGTATGTGCCTTGGATGGCGGTTAAGTCTCAAGCACTTGTTGATTTCATCAATGATTGGACAGAACTGCAAACACCTGAAGAAAAGCCGGATCACACATATTGGACCATCCATTTCGACGGATCCAGGCAATTGGAAGGCTCGGGGGCTGGAGTCGTATTAACTTCCCCACGAGGTGATAAGTTTTGTTACGTTCTCTGCTTAATGTTCCCTTGTACTAACAATGCAGCTGAGTA
Source organism: Triticum dicoccoides (assembly GCF_002162155.2). Classification (NCBI taxonomy): domain Eukaryota; kingdom Viridiplantae; phylum Streptophyta; class Magnoliopsida; order Poales; family Poaceae; genus Triticum; species Triticum dicoccoides. The sequence goes on from NC_041386.1 coordinate 450,615,599, forward strand.
TGAAGCCTTGCTCCATGGTCTCCGGATGGCTAAGGAGATGAATCTAAGTCGAGTTAAGTGCTTCGGTGACTCGGACCTCGTGGCTCAACAAGTATCTGGCACTTGGGACTCCGAGGACCCACTCATGGCAGCATATCATCGTGAGGTGGATATTGTTGCAGGTCACTTTAAATGCTATCAGGTGGACCACGTGGACCGATGGAAGAATGAAGCGGCGGACGCTTTAAGCCGGCTGGGCTCTCAGCGCAAACCGGTCCCGCCCAACATTTTTCTGGATGTGCTGCACTACCCGTCGGTCAAGCTCCCTGGTGAAGCGGATTTGGCTATCCCTGATCCGAAGGCTCAATTGGTGGCAGCTCTTCATGTCATTCCGGATTGGACGCTTCCTTACCTGGCGTACATGAACCGGGGCAAGTTACCAGAGGATGAGACTCTGGTTCGGCATATAATCCGGCGGTCCAAGTCCATGACTATTGTCAATGGCGAGTTGCATCATTGCAGTGTATCAGAGGCGTTTCAACGCTGTGTGTCTCCTGAAGAAGGCTGTGAAATTTTGCGTGAGATCCACGAAGGAGATTGTGGTCACCATGCCGGTTCAAAATCTTTGGTAGCTAAAGCGTTTCGCCATGGTTTCTATTGGTTAACTACTCATGCTGATGCGGAGGATCTGGTCAGACGATGTGACGGTTGCCAAAAAATTTCAAGACGTGCTCATGTGCCGGTTCAAGAATTGAGAATGATTCCAATTACTTGGCCGTTTGCGACTTGGGGGCTGGATATGGTTGGGCCTTTCAAAAGGTCCAAAGATAAGAAGACCCACCTCCTGGTGGCGGTTGACAAGTTTACAAAGTGGGTAGAAGCAGAACCTGTTAGCAAGTGTGATGCGGCCATGGCGGTTCAGTTCATCAAAAAAGTGATTTTCTGGTTTGGCTTTCCACACATTATCATCACAGATAATGGTACCAATTTTTCTAAGGGTGCCATGAAGGAGTTCTGCGAACGGGAGCACATCCGGCTTGACGTTTCATCAGTGGCACACCCGCAGTCCAATGGTCAAGCAGAAAGGGCTAATCAAGAGATCTTGAGAGGCATCAAACCCCGACTTATGGTTCCTTTGCAGAGAACACCGGGTTGTTGGGTAGAAGAGTTACCATCTGTGTTATGGAGCATCAATACTACACCCAACAGATCAACAGGATACATGTCGTTCTTCATGGTCTACGGAGAGGAGGCGGTTCTCCCAAGTGATATCCGTCATGACTCACCTCGTGTGGCGGCTTATGTTGAAGCAGACAATGAGACAGCACGGCAAGACGCTTTGGACCTGTTGGATGAAGAACGTGACATAGCAGCCGCCCGCTCGGCGATTTACCAACATGATCTTCGTTGTTATCACAGTCGCCGAGTCAGAACTAGAACCTTTCAGGAAGGAGATTTGGTGCTTCGGCTCATCCAAGATCACACTGATATGCATAAGCTATCCCCACCTTGGGAGGGACCTTTCGTGGTCAGCAAGAATTTGCACAATGGTTCATACTATCTGATCGATATTCGAGAGCATAAAGACTCACATACATCAGAGGAAGAGACCAACAGGCCGTGGAACATAGCTCATCTTCGGCCTTACTATACCTGAGCCATTGGCTCTACTTATGTACATATTACGATGATGTATATATTATGATTAAATATAATAAACCGGAACCTCAGCTAAAGCGGGGTATCCATCCTTTTACATCATGTGTGGTTACACGGAGTTGTTCTAAAGCGGCCTCCGGTTTACCCCTTGAGTTGGCTTTTCAAAAGCATCATGTTATATCACTTGGGGGCTTGGTCATGTCCGAACCAATGCAACACCTCTTGATAGGCGAGAGCCACCAGATCACTTGGGGACTTGGTCACGTCTGACCAGTCATGCCTCTTGATCGGCCTAAGGCCACAGAATCACTTGGGGGCTTGGTCGAACCCGAACCATTGCCACACCTCTTGATCGGCATAAATGCCACGGTTTCATTTGGGGACCTGGCTGACTTGAACCATAGCTACACCTATCGGGAGTTTGGTCATGTCCGACCATGGTAACACCATCTGATCGGCTCAAATAAGCCTCTTTTTGCAAATGGTTTTATCATTGCCTTTGTTTCACAATTTTCTTTGATAGATATTTCTTTCTTTTTGTTGCGTTTTTTAAACCGACAAAATTTTAAACCGGTTCACACTGTCAATTGACGGAACACGGTCCATTTTTAATCCGGAGACTATTTGCTCGGTTTGATTTTTTGTTAACATCCTATTACGGAGTAACACGGTGTTTTATAACCCGGCACGGTTTACATGGTAAACCGACATTATATATATACAGGAGCTGCTATCTCCTCCAACAGTGTGGGTTTATAAAACCTTCGCTTCAAGATTGGCTAAGCCAACTTCATGCCCAACGATGGCAGGTATTATGTATCTCAAAGATTTGATCATATGCTTAAATTTCAGATATTTTGATTTTATATATGCAGACATCATACTCCACCTGACGGTACAACCGTGGTGGCACTTTAAGATTTTTTATGGTGCAGAAAATACTTTGGAAAGTTCATCACCCAAAGGAAGCACAAGTTACAGTGGTTATGCACGAAGGCATATTAAGATCGAGAGTATCAGCTAGCCTATTACACGGCAACACAGTGCCCAAAACAAGATCATTGTTTTTTCAAAGGAGAAGCAGTTTAAACCGGCATCCGGTTCAAACTTGGTCACCAACCTAGCATGATGGTTGTGGGTCATCCCGCGCTGCTTCAACTTTAGTTTCTCTACCCAGCGGCTGGAAATCAACAGTTGTCCAGTCGATTCCCATTAATGCTTGAAAGACAGCCTCATCATGGATCAACAATGACGGTTCAATATCGGGAGCGTAAGTATGCTTACGGATTGGAGGGATAAGATTTTCCGCTTCATGAATTGGTGCAGCTACTCGCTTGTTTTGATTGTCATATTGGGCTTGATAATGAGACAAGTCTGCTTCTTCAGCCAATTGACAAGCTAGTGGACGCACCTCCCGGTTTATTGCTCGCAGATCTGCTTCACTAAACTCTGACCCGTCTTCCTTCAAGATGGGATAGCCCTGAGCCGCTTCAATAGGATCAAAATCCGGCACCCAAGCTTTTGCCCGGATTAAGGCATTGATCACACCGGTTCGAGCAGCAGATTCCTTCAGCTCTTCAACCCGGGCAGGAAGCACTGACAGTTTCTGCAGAGTGTCCTGGATCAAAGTGGGCACCGGCTTGTTGTGGGATGCAGTACAAATGATCCGCTGTGCACCAGTGTACAGTTGTTCGATCAACGTATAGGCGGCTTTCAATTTCTTCCGCACATCTGACCCCAAATGACCAATGCGTGTCCCTGAAATATCACAAAGGGTTAACAAACCGGCAACTCTGTAAGACAGCAGAATCAATTCAGAAATCAAACCGGCTTACAAAAGATAGCAGTGGTCATGGCATGCACGTGCCGCTTTATGCTGGTCAGTTCATCCACCACTGGTTTTAGTGCAGCCTCGGCGTCTTCTGCTCGTTTGGTTAAAGCGGATTTTTCAGTAGCCCAATCCGCCCGCTCCTTCTTGAAATCCTTCTTAAGCTGTTCCATGACGCTTAAGGCGCTGGTCAACTCCTCTTTTGCTTTTGAAGTTTCAGTCTGTTGGGACTTCAGATTTTCTTGGAGATCGGCGACTTGGGTCTCTTTTGTCTTCAGCTCAGCCTGCATACAGACAGTTATATGATTTAGCAAGCAGTGCAAGAATTGAAGCACCAACCACATAACAAGTTATGCACTTGGCGCTTGGGGGCTAATGCCTATTTGATCTTCATATTTCACTTGATTATAAAGTGCCAAGCTCAACACAAGTATTCAACTTGGCACTTGGGGGCTAATGGCTATTTGTTCAAATAAGTTCTGATGCGGCAATATTAATTACTTAAGTCCCGGTTTAACTACACTAAGTTGAACCGGCCCTTGGGGGCTACATCAGTGAATTTCGAGGCTTTAAGATTTATATTACTAAGTCCCGGTTTGAAAGAAGGTTACAAACCGGTCCTTGGGGGCTAGGCGAGTCAGTAAGAATTGAAGCATACAAGCAGGAAGAGCATATGGAAGTTACCTCATATTTATCTTTTATCATGTTAATCAGACCGGCTTCATAGTCACGACTGGTATACAGTCGGTTCAGATAGCCGGAATGGATGTCTTGGGTGTTCAGAGCAGCGTAAGTCGCCAGATCAACATTCCACTTGCCCTTGCTAAAGGCAGCAAATTCTTCCTTGACAGCATGTTTAGACAAAGCGACAGGATTACTTGGCTTTGTATGGCCAATGCCAATAATAACAACTTCATCATCCTTGGCATCGCCGGTTTGCATTGGGGCCATCAGTTTATCGGTAGACTTGGATGGACTGGTGGATTTCTCAATTCAGATGGGGCTTCTGGGCTGGTCAACAGGACCGGAGGTATCAACATGTCTCTCTTCAGTAATAAAATCATCATCTTGTGGTGGTGGGTCGTTTGGCACATCCTCACGGATGGCCGCTTCAGGGTTGAGTACTCTGTCCGGTTCAGGAATAGCATCTTCTTCAGCCGCTTTATCTAGGCGAGCCTTCTTGCTTGGCTTAGGCTTGGGCCTGAAAGGAGTAACAAAGGTCAGTACAGTATATGCTACAAAGTAATACACCGGAAGCATTATGATAAGTATGGCTTACCCGAGCACCGTTTTGAGCGGCGGCAGCTGGGTAGCTGATGACTCGCCAGATGATGAATGGGAAGTGACCTGATAATTGGAGTCAGACGGATTAAGATGTTGACGAAAACAGCCCATTTTAGGACAAGTACTGACAGGCAAATTAGAGACCTCTAAATGGCGTTTCCGAACCGGACTATTCGGTAAACCGGCGGAGGTAACTACCTGGCCACTATGCCGGGTCGTGCGGCGAGCTTCGTGCTGTTGGGTCTTCATAAGAAATTTTGGATCCAAGTAAGCAAGAGGATGAGAAAATTTAACCTTCCGGTTTGCCTGACGGATTTTTAGTGAAGGCAAAGGATCTGAATCGGAGGAAAGAATAATTACCTCTGCAACATCAGCATGACTGGCTTCGGCATCATCCTGACAAATATCATCATCAATAAGGCGCGTGAAAAATAAGCCAAGTGAATCAAGTTCTACCTCAAGGTCCGGGTTACCCACATCGTCATCAGTGGACGGATCAGAGGATGCAGTGGTTCTTTTCCTGTGGGTAGTCTTCTTCACAACTTTAGTCTTTTGCCGGATTGATCTTTCTGGTTTGTCTGTTTTTTCTGGTTTCTCCTGCGGTAGTTTCTTGCTCCAAAACGGATCATTGCCCCGTTTAAAACAGGCATTGATATTAAACAATGACCAGATATATCAATAACAGGTTCAGAAAAAAGAACAATCAAACTCTTACAGCTGGCGGTTTGTTGGTGGCATAGAAGGGAAGCAGCCCGGTTCAAGCACAGACGTGTTCCGGTTCATTCAACATTTTATTCACAGCCTCTGTGATTTCTTCGTCAGTAAGCTGGATGTTAGCATGTCGCAGTGGGTCATCAACACTGCCAGTATACTCGCACATCAAACCGAAGCGCTGACTCAGGGGCAGTATGCTCCACGATATCCAACAGCGAGCGAGATCAACTCCTGTTAAACCATTGGCCATGAAAGCTCTGAGCTTGGACAGTTGAGGAGCGTATTTGCTTCTCTCCTTGGCAGTCAACCTTTGCGGAAAGGGGTGTGTATTGCTAAGCCGCTCCGGACGAAAGCCAGGCAAAGGATTTTCACCAGTAGGGGAGGTGTCTTTGCAATAGAACCATGTTTGATTCCACTCTTTGGGGTGGCCATGCAGCTTGGCGTGAGGGTATGTGACTTCTTTCCTTTTCTGAATCGCCACACCTCCCAAATCCGTATTGGAACCGTCAGAAAACTCAGTACGGCGGTTTAGATGGAAACAGTCACTGAACAACTCCACTGTGGGTTCTTCTTGAAATAACACCTCACAAAGCACTTGGAAGTGACGCATGTTTGTAACAGAGTTGGGGCCAGTGTCTTGTGGATGGAGTTGAAAATCGGCTAAAACGTCCCGGTAAAATTTAGAACCGGGCGGCTTAAAGCCCCGGGCTAAGTGATCTACGAAAATGACGACCTCTCCTTCTTGAGGTGTGGGAGGACATTCTTTGCCAGGGGCTCTCCAATGGATGGTGTTTTTGCTGCCTAAAGCACCGATCAGGACTAAATTGTTCAGTTGAGTCTCTGTGACGCGGGAAGGAACCCAGTTGCACTCATATACTTGCTTGGCCGTGATGAAATCTACAAGATAGGTAATTCCGATTCAAGAATGCATTGATTAAAGTGCACTGGTATGTACAATGTTAAACCGAAGACATCTATATCTAAACCGGAGTTTTATGAAGCAACAACATCTGGCGGTTCAACAAGGGGACTAATGGTATATACCGGTTTGGCAATTTTTCTACAAAGTTAAACTGCCGGATCTAAGCATTGAAACAGCTGAGATTGCGGATAGATAAGTGTACAGAAACAGATTTCACAAGATTTCTCTACAGCGATGGATCTGAAGCAAGTTCAGAAAAGAAGGAAAATATTCAAGGTTCAAAAAAGAACAGTACCGAATCAATGGGCAGAGATACAGGCAGATTTATGGTCTTGAAGCATATAAGTAAAGGCGGATGCTAAGAACTACCGCTACACAGAGCAAAGGTTCATAGGTTCATCTAAGATCTATCATATGAGTACAAAGCAGACGATGAACACTGAAGAACTTGGAAACCCTAGAATGGATCTACGGGGGAAAAGGTGAAGAACTCACCGGAGCCGAGGAAGAAACAGAAGGTCGCCGCGATGCTCTGGTACAATCAGGGTGATGCAGCGGCCAAGGTCAGAGCAGAGGTCGTCGACGGCGGCGGAGCTCCGAAGCTGGACGACGCAGGGAAGACGAAGCAGAAGGGCATGAAGGGGAAAAAGAAATGACCCTTCGGTCCTATTTGTAAGGCAAGGGACCGCGGGTTTGGAAACGAAGCTATCGCCTTAATTGTCGCAGACCTATTAAACAGGTGACGTCACGCCGGTTTACAACGACCAGAGAAGATGACGTCACGGCGGTTCAACAAACTACAAGAAGATATTGAACATAAAGATTTTTGCTAAGGATTGACATGAACCTGTTCAAATCAATGTGGGGCCTAATGTTGGGGATATCACTATTGGGCGTAAACCGGCCTATCTGGGCCGGGTTAACTTCGTTAGTAGTTAAGTATGTTAAAGCCCAAGAAGGCAGATGAGGGCTCAAGGCCCATAGTCGGTTCAAGGCCTATAGCCGTAAACCGGCGTTGGTATTTAACTTGTACTATAAGTTAGGAATAAGTAGAGACCAAACCAGACACATCTATGAGCCGGTATTGGGACTCTATGAACCGACGGGCGTCACCCGTGTATATAAGGGGACGACCCGGCGGCGGTTCAAGGACAATAGACAACAACTCGAGACATAGGCGAAGCTTGTTTGCTCCCTAGTCATCGAAACCCCATCAATCCCATCACAACTAGACGTAGGCTTTTACCTTCATCGAAGGGGCCGAACTAGTATAAACTCTCTTGCGTCCCTGTGTCCGCTTTAACCCCTTCAAGCTAACCCGTCGCGATGGCTCCACGACTAAGTCCTTTCTCTAGGACATCTGCCGTGACAAAACCACGACACCGTGCAACAACCACACAAGTTGCACATACACATAACACATTTACTAGTAATAAATTCCAAAGGACAAATGCCAGTATGCCACACAAGTTCATCTCCAATTCATGTGATAAATTTGTGCACGACTAGTCTACATATATTCACAACGCTACCGTTCACAATTTATCGTACTCCACTTACACGTTATAGATGGGCTACATGTCCTCCTCCAGGTTCCAGTCCCAGGTGTTCTTCATGGATGGCACAATCCATAGCGGTGGGCAACGGGAATCATTGTCGCAGCTTTCTAGTCCGGTTCGACACGATGGAGACTCATCCAAGCTGAAGCGGCATAAATCAGGGATAGCATGTCCCAGCATGTCGCTCATCCGGTGATGCGCACTGAAGACACAACCATGCTTCATGAATGGTAGGCCTTCCGTGTCGTGCATGGAAGGTGGCATCCGCTTCACAATGGGGTAGCTATCCCCAATGAAAAGCGAGTACTCTCCAAGAGTGTTCCTCGGCACCCACGTAGCATCACGGAGGTCGAACTCGGCGCCGTTCATCTGGTACACGCGACATCTCAGATCTGGACACATGGTGACGTACATAGTCAAGGTCCATGCATAATAATGTTGTGCTCAAATATGGCGGTTAGTAATACTGTGCAGCAAATAGTACTACTCCGGTATAGAGGAAGTAAAATAACCGGCTTATTATATATAGCCACTCTTGGCTACATGGATGAGATAGTAAGACATGGAAAAACAAAAATGGTGGCAGCTAGTGGGTTCAAGTCTTCAATGGCCTAGCTAGCTATACGCGTCCTCCAAGGTAAAAAGTACTCCTACTGGTACGTAAGTAGAGTACTAGTACAACAATGAACAAGAAGGCGAGAGGGTTAAAAAATGGAATACCTGGGTAGATGGTGACGGTCCGATCGTGGTAGATTGTGTGACCATGTTGCACATCAATGGTACCATGGGTAATGACTGCTAAGATAGTTGATCCCAATATGCCAACGTCTGCTACAAGGTTCCAGGTTAGACCGAATCGTGGATGCAATGCACATCCAGGATCGGCGATCTTATTTTGATCGCGGGATGACTGGTCCCTGCAAAATAATGGAGTACCGTTAGGGATGCAAATGATGGTTTGTGCATTCCATTTGTAATCTCCCGTACCGTAGGATGGCAACCAGATGAAACAAGTCCTCTGGCTTGTCACCGCGAAGATGCGGCCTAGATGGCGCACGGCGTCTTCGAACGTGTAGGGGTACAAATCTGTCGCCGCCAACATGCGCCAGCCTATGCCCTTACTGGCTCTTGCATTGATGGCAATCCTTATGCCGAACACCGCGATGAGATAGTAATCGTCGTAGCCGCGTCGCTTTGTCGGCGGGTCCGTAATTGCTATCTTCTTCAATCCCATGTAGGCATCATCATACGTATTCAAGCCCAGCCAGTCCGGAAGGCCGATCCCAATGGTGGAGAAGGGGTCTACCGGAACGGCCGCACTGCTATGGATGTTGTGCAAAATGATGGTGGTATCCGGCCGGAGGTATGCAAGCCAATCTTCGTTCGCACCGACCCAGACCTATATATAAGATGGTAGGCAGCGGAGAAATTATGGGATGGAAATGGAATAACTAAGTACTACATGATCAAACTCCATTACTGACCTGCTCATCGGACAAAATCCGACTACCTCTCAACGCCGGCAACTCTAGTGGAGTCAACATGCAACCATGGCCAGGGAGCGGTGGATTGTTCAAAGGATTGTCCCATAGAAGAATCTTCTCCTCGAGGACGCATAGAAGACCAACAAGCATGGCCTTTTCCCAAGCCATTTTAAGCACCGTCTTGAAATAGTTGGTGCAGGAAGCATCGAGTCTTGTGGCGGTGAGGACATCGGAGCGGTGTGCGATTTCTCCCAGAGGATCATCGTCCAAGGTCTCCTAGCCCCGATGAGGAGGAGAACTGCCTGGCGAATCCATGGGAGCAGCGACGAACTACCTTCTCTTCGGGGGAGGGGAACTGGCGAGGAGGAGATAAGAGCGTAGTAACCACAGGGCCTCGTCCATTCCAACTATAGAGCGTAGTAAGCGAAGGGGTGAGGCTATTATTTACTACTAGTACTAGCATTATGGGACGTTATGGGATTGCATTATACTCTAAATAATAGCACTAGTAAGAAATTTTTGGCAGTATCTAGTAGTTTTTGGCGTGGATTAAGAAATTTCGGGTATGTTTTTGCTATTTTTTGTACACGCCAACTAGTGTCAAAAAACGTCTTACATTACGTGACGGAGGAGTACGTACTTGTACTGTAGCAGTACTAGTACTACTTTCTCAAGTAGTAGTGTGAGGGTACTACTAGTGCTATGTACTGTACTTCTAGTATAGTGCACCAGTTTTGAACTCTTGAATCTCAAGGCCAAGGAGCTACAGTTGGAAGTGGAGGGTACTACTGTTCTCTAGAACCATCGGTGTACTATCAATGCAGGGAAAGTACACCTGGGTAGTGGCCTAGTGGGTACTATCGGTGCTCTATTCAGCCGCTCCTCTTACGTAGCCGGCCTGCTCAGCCGCTCCTCTCATGTACACACTAGCAGCCTGTTTATCAGCGACGGTTACTGCGGGGGCAGAACGTTTGAGTTATTTGATACATCAAGACTAGGCTTTTCGCTTCCATTTGTGGAGGTGTAATGGATCTCGTCGAACTTTGTTAGTAGTTCCTTCTTTATGAATGAGATGAAGCAAAGCTTTTGCCTCCGTTTAAAAAAACACGTCAAGAGGAATTTCTTTTATACTAGAGCCGATAATGGAGTGAAGTCCATGCGTGCAACGCCACAAACTACAGAGTAGTAGTAGAGCACTTTACGTACAGAGTCATATTGCACAGTTCCCAATGCCCCGCCAGGCTTTTCTGGCTCCTCGGGCTTAATTGGGAGGCGCTAGTTTTAAATATGCTACTAGCTGATGAGGAAGCTGGAAGCGAGGTGCGGCTAGGGCGAGCACGTGAGCCATGAGATGATGGGAAGGAAACCCCGTTCACGTGGCTAGGCTACCGAGTGCACCCAGATTGTGGCGCCGCACGTCCGTTTGACTTCAAAACTCAAACTACCCGTGTAAAATATTGGCTCACAGCGAAGTTACTATTTAAAAAAAGACCGCCGTGTGTTCGTCCGGGATCGAACCCACAAAACGAGGTATACACTCCCGCGACTAGTTGTAGTACTCGTTGGAGTACAACGCAACCTAGAATCGCCTTTTGTCGCCAGTAGTACATTGTTCCTTAGGCTGGCCATAGTGGGGGTAACATAAGTGGTAACATGCACTTGGGACTAGCAAACATGCTTATGTGGCACATAATTAAAGAAGAGAGAGAGAGAGAGTGTTAGGGTAACATAGGTAGATACCGTATCATGTTAAATGCTATGCTACTTTGTGTCATGCATGGTAATAAATATGATCATCTATGATACTAGTTTATGATACTATGCACTATGGAGGTAGTATCATACACTAGTATCATACGCATGTTACTAGCATATGATACTCCCCACTATGAGTAGCCTTACAAGAAACCCCTAATAATGCAAGAAACCACTAATAATGCCAAGAAACTACTACCACTTGCATACGTGGCAGACTTAAGATAAGACTACCTTATCAACCATTGTACATGCTCTTACCAACCAGCCCTACCAAGAAACGACTACTCTACAAAGTGCCGTTATAGGCACGTTTCAACCCATGGCCCTGTTTGGATACATTTGTTGTCAATCTAACCCTGCCATCCAAACACCACTTTGGTTAGAGTTAATTCAGGGTTAGAATCTAACCTCTGACTTAGAGTATCCAAACAGGGCCCATGTCGCCCATTAAGTCAACGCCTTCTATTCGACCGGGCGTTATGACTTGTGGGACCTACATGTCAGCCTGCACAAAAATCCCTGAGTGACCTCCTACCTCCGGCCCGTCCACCTAGTCATCCTCGGCCACAGGACACAGCTACCACCGCCGGCAGAAGGTGAGGTCAAAACCACCGGTGGTGCGGAGGCCATCTTGTGGCAGCCCGGATGCCAGCTCCGTCCGGTGCTCGCGGCTGCTAGCTAGCCAAGATAGCTCCGTCTAGCTGCTTGTGTGCAAGGTTTTCTAGCTAGATTGGCACGGCGGCGCGGCGGCTTGCTCGCGCGCGCCGTGCTAAGGCCAGCCATCTGGCTCGAGCGAAGGCCAGCGCGACGGCTTGCTCGCTCGTGAGTCATGCTCGGGCCAGCCTGCCAACCCGAGCGGAGGCCAGCGTGGCGTCCGGCCCGTCCGGCAGAGCAGCGTCCAACTCGCTCATCACCGGCGCCACCAACAAACATGCATCGGTACTGTTTGAAGTAATGTTCAGGAAAAATAATGATTTGAGGGGGAATAACAGGATAGAAGGTCAGATGTGGGTCCCTCGTGTCAACGATCAAATAAATGTGTTGGTTTAAGCTGACTTGTCAGCAGGGACGTGTGGGCCAACCCTGTCATAAATGGGTTTAAACTAACCTAATCGGTAGGTAGTAGTTTTTGGCATGGATTAAGAAATTTTGGGTATGTTTTTGCTATTTTTTGTACAATAGATTCTTCCTAGGGCTGGTTGAAAGTGGTAGTTTTTTGTTAAATACTCTACATATTGTAAGTAGGAGTGAAAGTTAAGCTTTGGAACCCAATAAGCAAGGCTAGTTACATAGTGCATATGTGTACATGATTGAAAGTAAATATCAACCATGAGTGACTAATATCTTGATGGAAAACTCGAAACTATGGAATACTAGGGGAAAAAATTTGCATGGTTGGAAATACTAGCAATGTTCATGTGCGTTGCAACGAATCATAATTAGAATAATACTTATTCACAAACTTGATAAAAAACACTCTAATTTTGATATACATATATCACTAGAGATATATTATGTTTCAATTAGAATATATTCCTTGGGCTGTTTTGGTGAGGTCATGGAGGGATGTGGTTGGTTTTAAGATACTAATTCTGGGTTTTTCTGCAAATTGGTAGACAAGTGGGATGTTTGTAAGAAAAGGCAACAACTTACCTCACAGTCGTTAGATGTAGATCTAATGGTCACAAACGACGGATGACAGACACACCATCATCACCAACTTAGTCTTCTGTAGGAGTACTAGCAAGATCTGTGCATTGCACGGAACATCAAGATGCATTTTTTTATAAAAACACTTGTTGTGATTGACCCATGCGGGAGTAATCCCATGTGTAGAAACTAATGATATCTCGAGAAATAGGAGATAAGGTGAAGAGGAGTGGGGCGTGGTGGCGATTGGTGGTTGGACTGAGCGGAGGCATGGGGATTGATGACGCCGGTAGCGGCCACCAGGCCAGTTTGTTCCAGAGGCTTCCTTTCTTAATTGCTCAACAATGAGGTTGTTGGAGATAAGGATGAACGAGGGAAGGCCTTGTCTGCAAATGCTCAACAATGTGCGAGATCAAGAACGATGATACATTAGGGAGCTATGGAAAGAGTCACGACATATATGTATACATGGAGGAGCTGGGGCGGGTCCGCATGTGGGAGAGATAGAAAGAGGAGAGTGGTGCACAAGGAGACAAAGTGTGCTTGTTTTGCAGTGGGGGTGGTGTGTGAGGTGAGTGTGCGAGAACCACATAACTAGGGAGATAGACGTTTGGGGGCGACGTTTTGTGTGTATGGGAAAGATACACTCTACATAGTGTGTGTGCTTGGGAAAGAGAGATGCTGGGAGACCTAGCTAGAGAGTGGGGGAAGAGATGTGTGCATGCCCAAGAGATAAAGTGATAGAGACCTATATTGGGGTCTGGACTTTAGAAGAGAGAGGGGTGTTAATGTGCTCGTGTGTTGGTGTTTGGGGGAGAGAAC
>NC_041386.1:450629267-450659216 GCF_002162155.2 Triticum dicoccoides
GGGGTTGCTCCAGATAAAGAGTGAGGTGTCTATATTTGAGGGACTTTAGCGTAATTGAGATATACATGGTCAATAGTGTGTGCACTCACGGTTGATCAATTTGTTTCACAGTTTGGACTATGAGATAACGGTACTTTTGAACATGCGTGATATACTTTGATGTACCAGAATTACAAACCTAAGATTGTAATTTTGGAATTCGACTCCATCATTAGCTTTTGTAATTCATTTAAACGGAGGTACATTTTTAAGCCGGGATTTCGTGATTTCAAATTCATATATCAAACCTAGAGATATACACATACGGGCATGTTCAAACTTTATAATCATCCACTTTATTCATACACATACACATTTTTGCTTTTGTCATCATATTTAGGATAAACACATTTGGAATTTCATTTGAATTGGACCATATGATGGTATTTGCTTGTAGTAGCTCAATGATCCATATTAGAATTGAATGGACAATCTAAGTTTCGAGTTGGAGACATTGATTTTCAAAACTTGCACTTTTTTTGCGTGCAAAACAAACAAATTCTCGACCATGATATCATAGTCGGCCGTACAAGGGAAGAATATAATTTCAGGCGCCAAAAGCTTTCAAACTTCCCGCTCACATCGAAATGTCTCGCGCTCGAAAGTTTAGCCCTACGATATTCCTGTTTTACCCCGGCCACATGAACGGAAAAAGGCTGCTTTGGTAACTCCATTGTTTTCCCCTCTTTGCCCCCAACATTCTTCCCCAGAGCCCCTCCCCTTCCCCTCCCTGACCCGCCCCCCAACCACGGCAAGCCGCCGAATCTAGTCCTCCGCCGCAGTGGTGGACCTCACACCCTGACGGATCTACCTTCCGCACCTTGGAACCCCCAACTGCCAACTCACCACTTCACCAGAGATGCTTCATCGACTGGCTTGTACACCGCTCCAGATCTCCTTGACCGCCATCATGGTCCACCGCACCGGATCTTCTTAACAGGTGCCCTCGTCCACCATAGTGTAGGCCCTTCACTAACTCCCTCGTTCGTCCCTTCGCTGGCCCTTCATACAAGCCCTCATCCGCCGCAACAGATCCACCTCACCGAAAGCACTATACAACGCGCCCGCCGAAGCCTTCGTCCACTGCATCGGACCCGCTCCACGGACACCATATTCAACTCCACCGGCCCTGCTTTACCGACGCCGTAGCCTCATCAGGTTATTTCGATCTGTACTCCTTTGGTTTTTCTCTTTATCATGCAACTGTTCACTTACCATAGATGAGCTTTCTTGTATGTCGACAGGCGCCACAACCGTAGCACCGGAGCCAGTTCAACGACATCGACAACCGGCCCAAACTCAACCGCAACACGAGCACCATCGACGATCCTTAGCTATCAAGTATGCCAACGATACCCATACGTCACCGAGAATCAGGTACTATTATCCAACGACCGGCGCCTACGTTCACTTTCTTAGCATAAGCACCGCACCTTTGAATTTATTCAGGGCATCATTCAGTTTTTCATGAGATGCGTTATTCTGCTTGCACCTGTAGGGCCATACTTCTGGCAGTGAACATGTTACATGTGCTAATACATACCAGTGCACATATAGTTAATATGCTTTAGTTTTGTCCTAAGTATTACTGTACTTCCTAGATATCACTGCCTACTATTTTACTTCTTGCATGCTATATTTATGATAATGGTGTTGTTCTGATGCCACCTGTTGGTTCCATCAAACTGCTTCATGTTCTCTATGCTTAATTACACATCAGCAAACTAGCATGTGTTCCGCTGGTTTTTGTTCGTTTTACCCTACATTTTCTGACGCTAGCTATTGCATCACTGCTACGAGCCTCTGTTCATTAATTTTTTGTGTGTTCTTGATCTTCCCAAGTTGCATGACTAATTTGATGCTTCTATTAATTATGGAGCTGCCAACCCCATCAAGCAAAATATTTGTTCTTTTGGGGCTGGCACCTCGAACAAGCATAAAAATAGAGGGAAGCAGATATATTGTCGTGTATGCACACACCCTTCTTTCATTAGTTTAGATGAACCATTGATGATCAATTCGAACCAGTGCATGCAATTAAAATTAATTTTACCTAAATAGAGGGTGTAGAATAAACTACAACAAGTAGATTTGCAACCACGAGATGCTGGCGATATCTTCAAAGAACATTGCAACAGCAGCGAGGCTTCACAACAACATATGGTAAGCCAGTGTGTCTTAGTACATGTGAAATGTAATGCGTGTGGGATGCTTTCTTGGCTTGTGCCGTCAACCTGTAATCCTACAGAATAACAAATAGTTCAGTTGTCTGCTTTGCTGTATTGCTTGATTCGAATGCTTGTTTGTTACTTGTTACGCTATACCTGATTTGGCCAATATGTCAGCAGTGCCTGCTGTACTATCGTAAAGAAATGCATGCCTAGTTCATTTGAGTCCTTAACTTTTCCTCTAAACTTCATCACAATACTGTGTTCGTAGTTTATATGAGGCCACACTGTTAAGTGCTTTCTCAGATTATTTCAACTGCTTAGATGAGTTGGCAACTTAAATATAGCGGTGGTACACTCCCTTTCAACTAGGGATGTCAACTGGGTCCCGTTTAATCCCGATTAAAGTCCACTAGTGGTATGATAGTTCAAACGAGTTTTTTGTTTTTTGAGGAAAATGAACCAGGGAGCTAGCAAAAACTAACTAGATGGGACTGGTGGATGTCGTTTATTTGCCACTTACATCCCTAGTTTCATCTTACCATTTTAATTTATTTTTGGCTGATGATGCTTCGAACCATTTAAATATAGCTTGCCATGCTCGACAGTAATTCGTATGTCGTTTACCATGTAAGCTTACTGCCTGGATCATGCGATAACTATCTCTTACTTATGTCCAGCGGAAACCTTTCAGGATGTCGTTCACACTAGGACACAATGTACAACCCCAGAATCTATTTGTTGAAGCAGTGCGCCATCCATGTTACCATATGGTAGCAGTTCAGAGGCAACACCGCCGGAGAGCAGTCTGAGCACAAATATTATAGTTCTTGAGGCTCTACTAGAGGCAGAAAGAGATGGTGTGGCTGCCATGAATGAGGTAATCTCGATCTTGAAGCTGGAAACTATGCAATTAGCTGCACACATTATGCAAGCAACCCAAGAATTGGAGGAAGTAAGAATGTTGCATTTGAAGACGGAGGAGGTCCTGCTGCTTCTGCTATCTGAAGCCTAGCGTAATCCCAGTTCTACTTTAGATAGCAGTTGAAATTGTCATTAGATTATTGTACTTGCATGTTGTGTCATGTCTCTGAATGGATTATGTTGTAAGACCCCCTATGTTGTCCATGTGTTGTAATGATCTGAATTTTTTAGGTGAGGTAATCCTCAGTACTTATATGATTGACATAAGGTGAACTGTTTTTTGTGTGAGCATATTGTATTGGATGAAATAACTGTTTGACTCAAAGTGTATCCAACCTACTGAATTCGAAGATCACGACATTTCTAAATCATAATCATATATAAAGGTGGAATAAGTATTTGTTGTGGTTTTGAAGAAATAAATAACAAAACTTAGAATTATCTGTGGATATTCGTAATTGAATAAAAATTGGATTTGGATTTAGTTGCCAGGGCCTAGAGCAAACATGAATGCTAATTCTCCCAAGTTTTGAACGAAGCGGCTAAACACCCACTATCATTTGTGGGCTGCCCAAAGCAAGTGTTTGTGAGATGGAAATTACTGTCTACCCCTGACACTTGACATCCTTATCGACCGGATTTACACTGCTGTCGATAGGGGTAGACTAGTAACTTCAATCAGACATGACACGACGGCCTCTGAGCCCATTCAGACATGGTGGGCACCAAACGTGGGCGGCAAAACACATTTGATTCAAGCTCGTCCGAAAGACATGTGTCTCTCCCTCCATTTCCCCATTCATCCACGGTGGGCGGCAAAACAAACTCTCCTTGTCCGAAATCGATGTAGGCTAATATTTTAAATAGGGGCAGATGTGTAACTTCCCTCAGACATGACACAACCGCCCTACCTGTCAGCCCTGTTCATACACCGTGGGCACCAACCGTGGGCGGCAAAACACCCTCTCCTCGCCCGAAACCGTTACCGGCAAATATTTGGGAGATGCGAGATTACCGTCCTATCCCCAACCGACCTGATGTCCAAAATTTTAAACGGGGAATAAGTTCGTAACTTTCCCACATTTCAGACAACCGCATCCCGAAGTTTGAGATCCCCCCTCCATTTCCCCATTCATACACCATCGGCGCCACGACAACCTCCCCACTGCGGCAAGCCTCCTCCGTCCGCCACCCCATCCTCCACCTTGCCGGAGCCGCTACCCCTACCCCGTCGTCCATTGCAAGAGAGGTGGTACTCTTCCATATGTGCTTAAGTTATTGATCTCACCCAAAAAATAGATCTTAAATTGTTTACTGTACTTTTCTTATCCGTACCAAATCATAGTGGCTAGTTGAATGCAAACATTGGTTGCGAAGTAGCTTTCTCCGGTTTGCACCTTCAGATCCGCCATGTCATGGTCACTATACTCGTAAATCTTATGGTTTCCCCCCTTTATATTCACTACCATCATCGTAGGTGCTTCCCTACTTCGTGTCGTGCTAGCACTGCTCCTCAAGACCTCAACACATCAAGTGAAACAACATGCCACTCATAATTCCAAAGCTTACGTGTTTTTTTTGACCTTCAAAACAGCAGGAGAGGCTCCTACTGTGTTATATTAAATAAAATGGGAGTTACATCTTATGTACAAGCTCATGAGGAAAGACCCTCAGAGGGGGGGAGTGAAGGACAAAGGCAACTAGTGGTAACTAATACAAGAAGAGGATGACTGAAGAATCAGTGAAGAGGAGTAGAATTACAAAGCTAAGGCAAATAACGTAATGTAGTCCCAGTGAGCTTTGTCTACTCGAAATTTGAGCCAGAGGAGGTCCTCCTTAGTCCTTCCCCTCCAAGCAGCCAAAGAGGGAGGTATGTGCCTGAAAATAAAATTATTTCTTTCCTTCCCAATATTCCAGGCCACAATTCCCACAAATTCAAAGAAAAGTCCCCCGTTAAAAGATTGTCTGGCAGCTTGGATGGCATCAATCCTGGAGTGGTGTAAATCCCACGTAATCCCCACTTTCTGCCAGCAAGAAGAGATAAAGGGACACGTGAAAATTAAATGCTCAATGGTTTCCTCCACTCCAGTGCTACAAAGGACGCAATTGAAGCCACCATTGATGTTATAATGCCGCCTCCTGAGCATGTTCCTGGTATTTAATCTGTCTGCTAGTAAAACCACATAAATACCTTGAGCTTCATATGTAACTTAGATTTCCAAATCCAAGCGAAAGGAGGAGGTGCCACAATATCCTTATGACAATGCTCATAGATTTTTTTTGGGAAAGTACACCTGTCCCCATACATAACTCCAAGAATCCGCTGCATCCAAATGATTAAGGCTGTTCGGTTTCAAAGTTAGCACCAATTGCAATTCCTGGAACGCTTCAGGCGAGAGGGGGATGTTGAACATATCAGACCAATCATTAGCTGCATAGAAGTCAGCGACCGAGCAATCCTCATTAATTATGAAGGAAAAGAGACATGCAAAACTGACTGCCAGAGGATCCTCATGCCATTTGTCATGCCACATGGCAATATTTTTACCATCACCAACCAAGGGGGAAGAAATACCTTTGAAAATAGGCATTAGCTTGCAAATTTGTTTCCACCAAAAAGAACCACATGGCGGGGATGCGTGAGGCACAGAGTTCAAATAATATGAGTCCCAAATGAGTCTGACCCAAGGAAGCTCGGCCTTATTATAGAATTTATCAAGAAATTTGAGCAGAAGACTCTGATTTTGGACCTTGATATTAATAACACCCAGACCCCCATGTGCCTTTGGACAACAAACTCTCTGCCAAGCAACCAAAGAGTTGCAGGAATCACCTTGTTCATTCTTCTCGGTCCAGACAAATCTACGTCTGACCTTATCAAAGTAATTCAAAAAATCAGCATTAAGTTGCAATGTGCACATTGCAAAATTGATCATGGAGGTAGCCACATAATTGACCAAAGTTATCCTAGAGGCGTGACAAAGAAGCGAGCAGGTATTGGATAATCTTCTGTCAACTCTATCTACCAAAGGCATTAAGTTAGTCATCATAGGTTTGGTGGTACCGAGTGGGAGGCCAAGGTAGGTAAAGGGAATTTTCCCAAATTTGCAACCAAACTCAGAAGCAAGCTCTGCATCAACCGAAGGGTTTACATTGATTGGCACCAAAAGAGACTTTTGAAAATTGATTTTCAGACCCGAGGAGAGAGCAAAGTCTTGTAGAATTTTCTTTAAGTGGAGTAATTGCTCCTTGCAAGCCGGGAGGATGATGATTGTGTCGTCTGCATATTGAATGATGGGGAATTTACCCTGTCTAGGGATTGGCAGGTTCAAATTTCCCTTAGCAAACTCATCATTAATAACATATTGCAATAGCTCAACCGCTAAGACAAACAACAAAGGCGACACCGGGTCGCCCTGCCGGACTCCCCTTTTGCACTGAAAAGAACTACCAGGAATAGAGTTCAGGAGCACCGAGGAATGACCAGAGGCCAATAAAAGTCGGATCCATTGTATCCATTTGTTGTCAAACCCCAACTTGTCCATCATGGAAAAAAATTAGATCATGCTCCACTAAATCAAAAGCTTTTTCGAAATCAAGCTTTGAAAGAACAATTTCTCTACCTGAATGCTCACATTGGTGTATATACTCGAAAGCCCAAGCTAAGCAATCCTGAATGGACTTACCTTTAATAAATCCATATTGATTCTCATGTATGATTTTGAGGATAACTTTTTGAAGACGATCGGCTAGCAACTTAGTCAACAATTTCAGACAACAATTAAGCAAGGAGATGGGACGAAAGTCATTCACTATCATGGGATTTAATTTCTTAGGTATTAGGGTGATTAAGGACGAGTTGAGGCAGTCCAAAGAGACTCTGCCTTCCCAAAAGCTCTGACAAAGATCATAGAAGTCGGACTTGATAATTTCCCAGCAAGATTTCAAGAAACACCCATTAAAACCGTCCGGTCCGGGCGCTTTGTCAACAGGGAGCTGCATAACTGCCTTATCAATTTCATCGTGGGAAAACGGTCGGGAAAGCTTAGAGAGATCCATAGTAGCCGAAACCAGAGCATCCAAACTAAACTTCATCTCAAGAGGAACAGACACTCCCAACCTATCTCTGAAAGCATGAAAGAGTGCAGCAACTTTGCTATCATGATCTTCCAACACCACCCCATTATCAAGATCAAAGCGGCAATAGCGTTGACTCTATGCCTTTCCGTGGCCATTCGTTGGAAAAACTTAGTGTTTTCAGCTCCGAATTTGATATAGCGAACAGTACACCTCTTACGCCAGTATTGTTGCTTGTAGTCTTGAAGACGAATAATGTGAGCTTTAAGAATTTGTCTGAAATTCCATTCCTGAAGAGCTAACTGCTGTTTCTCTTCAATGCTGTCTAGGAGCTGTAGAATTTTTTCCGAGTTCTCAATGAGAAGAGATAGACGCGGGAGGGCCTTACTCCACTGACGCAGAGCATGAGCAAGCGCTTTGAGCTTACCATTAATTCGTCTAGCAGGATCAGCTAGTTGAGCCGAAGACGCCCATGAGTTCAATACCACATCTTTGAAACCCAGATGAGAAACCCAAAAATTCTCAAAACGGAAAAGTTTGGATCTAACAAAGTTCGTCTGAACAGAGAAAAGACATGGAACATGATCAGAGACTGGTTTCGCAAGAGATCATACCGTCGTATTGGGATAAGAGAAGGTCCAATGATTCGAAGTGAGAAACCAATCCAATTGCTCTAAAAGGGGCTCCTGCTGCATATTATTCCATGTAAACGTAGCACCACGAATGGGAATTTCCACTAAGCTTTGGGCTCTAATGATATAATTGAAAGTAATCATGTCAGCCACATCACCTCCAGGACGGTTTCTATTCTCAGGCGAACGTATAAAGTTAAAATCTCCCATGAGCACCCAATCCTCCGAAGCGCCAATTTGCACGTCATATAGCCAAGATATGAAACTTAATGGTTCATCTCTTGAACATGGACCATAGATATTTGCAAGGGTCCAAGCGTGAGATGAGTGCAGCGATTTAAACGCGATAACTAAAGCCCATTGCACCGAGAAAGAAACAACACCAGAAAATCTTGCACTATTCCAAATCACCAAAAGCCCATCCGAGGCACCTATGGATGGAACGAACGCAAACTGATCGAAACGTTTCGGGCAAAACTTACGCAGATAGGAATGATCAAAGTGATCATGTTTTGTCTCCTGCAAACAAATTATGGAGCATCCTGAATTATCAATATGAGAACGTAATGTCAAATGCTTTTCGTCAAAGCCAATACCACGCACATTCCAGCAAATAATATTCCAAGAGCTAGCAGTATGATTCATATCAAAATAAAGTTCAGCAACACACACTTGAAATGAGACCTAAAAGGAAAATAAGAGAGCCTTGCGCCACATAACGAGCTAATAGATAGAGTTCCTGGATGCATAAACGGCAACACAAACATATAAAGTCTGACGATGAAAGAGAGACAAAAGGCGCATAAAAGAAACCAAGGCATCAGCTTCATGTCTGAGAGTTCTCCCTTGGAGCCAGCAATTTGTCTTGAGAGAGCTCTGCCAAAGGAATGCCACAGTCCATCGACCCCATGTGCTGAATGTCTGCAATTGAAAGAGGCGCTAGAACTAGAGAGGGCAGCACAGATGAAGCAGGATCAGGAATCGCCATGACCATAGCAGGAACAATTGCATATTTACGCTTGCGAGAATCAGACGGCATGTCCACCTTGAACCCACGATACATGTTATTGTGACTGCTCCTACGAACTTCAGAAGTGACCAGAGGAGTTGCAGCCCTAGCCTTTCGCCCTCTCTTTTTACCAGAATGCACAATAGGAACGTCAGAGAAGACAGTTGGGGACCTGTCCATTGTCTGTGGCTCAGAATCACCACAGAGAGCAACCTCATCAGAGAAAACAGCATCAGCAACAGGCAAAGACAACAGTCCAGGGGTATCGTCAAAGTTCAGTTTACGGGCTACTTTCCTTGAAACTTTAGTCTGATTAGAGGCAGTGGCAAGGATAGCTTGGACACCCAAAAACCTGATCAGTTTAGTGGGAATCACCGGCAAATTCAAGAACAAGAAATCTCGACCAGGCTTTGGGTTGTACATGTCCTTAAAGACTAACAGAGCAAGCTTGAACACATCAGGAACATTTTCAGAGCTCTTGGGAGCAACAACAGACCAATCCTCAAACTGAGCAGTGTCCCTCAACAGAAAAACGTTAATCTGCAAGGCTTGATTGATGCTAGAGTGAAGAGTACTAACTGAGCCAGGAGATGCAACATTTGCATTGATAACAAGAGGCTCCTCATCCATGGAAGCAGATGCAGAAATGTTATCATTGTATGCAGAAAGTGGGCTGTCAGCAACATTGGGTTTAGGAACTAATCCATCAGTAAACCTCACACCCTTCTCCGTTAACATCTCTTGAAAATTGATCTGTCCTCTGACAGGAACAAAGTCTGGCGAGGGAGGAGCAAGTAACTGAAGATTAGCGTCATTTCCAGCAGGAGGAATGGCCCCACCTGGACCAAACACTCCATTACGAACCAGCCAAGCCTGCAAACTGACTTGAAAGGCTTGCTCAGCAGTAGAGTGCAGACCAAATAAAGGGTGCGCATCACCAATAGGAGGGAGGGCATCTTCACCAGCAAGAGGAACATCATGCTCAAACACATTTGCCCCGTTAGACCTAAGGATAAAAATAGGAACAGTCCAAGAGCGCCTCTGTCCCCCCATCTGATGCATAACAAAATCCTTCGGAACCACTGACGGACTCATAACCCAAACTTTAACAAGCACACCAGACAGAGGTTCACGGGGACTAAACCAGCTCAAAAGTTTTCCAAAGTGAGAAACTACCTTCTCCACCCAGTACTGTGTCTGATAATCTTGGGGAAAAGCAAGCATGAGGACCCATGTATAACAACCCAGGGCTGGCATGTGCATATTGATTGCTTCATCATGCTTGACAAAAGTGACCTCTACTTCCTCATAAAGCATATAAGTTTTGCCAATGAGGGCATCTCTAAGAGGAATAGTACGGATGCAAAGCAGACTAAGGCCAAGCGGGGAATCCTCAAAGAAGTGAACAAAATAACCATCATGATTGAGCATACCAGCAAGAGCAGATCTGGCTTCTTGTCGTAGATGAACTGGGATAGCACGGCTGGTCTCCGCGACGAGGAAGCGGTCGTGGTTCAATGGTGGGTGACCACTGAGCGCCATATCCACCCTGGCCTTGCGATCGGGAGGCCCCTGATCCACCGTCATACCATGGGGTAGGAAGTCAAGCGGGTTGACAGGGAAGTTCGCCATCTTCTTGGAGGAGCAGAGGACGAGGGAGGAACAGGGCGAGGAAGAATATGAGACGTCCAGCGGCAGGTGAGATTGTTTTATGGGAGCCTTTGGAATCCAAACCGCGTGCCTTGAAAATCTCAACCTTTTACAGCCCACCACCGCGTGGCCATAGGTCCAGCAGAATTGACAGCGTGGGGCCGCCAGACAAGTAGAGGCCACGTGGCCCTCCCGAAGGCAACACACGCAAAAACGCTGCGGGTTTTTGGGAATCCATTTAAGATTTGACTTGAAAGAACTTATCTTATCACGTCTATCACGATATTGCTGGCATTGTTTCCGGGAATGGCCAAACGAAAAAAATGAAAACAACGAAGCTGCACCTGGCAATCCACTGCAAGATGACCGAACGATAGGTAAGTCGTGCAGGCTAAAAAGTGATTGTTAACAAAAAAGCTAACATCTCGAGGTGAATATCCTGCACGAAAAAGATCTGAAATATCTTCCAAAGAGAAAACCTTACGCGAATTCAAAACTGGATCAGCCCAACCATCACCAAAAATTCTAGGCTGAAAAAACAGCGAGGACCGCAGAGGAGATCGCGTTTCTAGGCAAAACGTAAACTGCCCAAATTTGAATGGATAATCCGAATGAGAAGCCAGCAATGAATCATCCTACGTAATTGGATTACAATTAAGAACTGCAGAACATAAAGAATCATCCTGGCCCTCACCATGAAATGCCTCAATCCATTTGGAAGCCTATGCGCTAGAGGCACAACAATTTGCCAGACGAGTCTTAATACCTAGGGGTTTACGTTGATGGCCATGCATAGCATTTAAGAGATCTGGCGGAATGTTATGAAGATAACGTTGAGGCGAACGCTTCCGATTTGTATGCAACATCCATTCCGAACCAACCTTGGGCTTCCCACGATCCAGAACAAAGGGCTTGCCATGAAAGAGATTGAAAGAACAATGGAACGCTGGCATGCGGCAACCCTTCATAGCACAAATGAAATGACCCACCCGATTTGATGCAACCATGAAATGGAAAAGATTATCCAAGAGCATAATCATGTTGAACCTCTTGAGATTGCCTCCCAAGTAGGAGCAGAGCGCCATGGAGACTGAATCCACATCCAAGTGAAAAGAACTCGAATGGAAAAGAACCACCAAGAAGAACTCCGAAGAAGAGACAGATCCATTGAAGTGGATCGAAGAGTGAAAATGACGATGAACCTGATCGGCCACCTTCTGGCCATACGAGAAATCCCAGTCAGTGAGCGCATCCATCCTAACAATCTAGGAAGATCCATGGAGAGATCCATCAGCGTGGTGGGAGCAGGTGGGAGGGGAGGGGAGGAGGGGTGGGAGCGCCCTTAGTATGGCCGAAGTTGAGCAATGTTCCATCAGTTTTACACCACACCAAAATCTTACGTGTTGAAATACGAATCTGATATGATGCTCATATTACTAAAACAAAGAATGTTTAATTGGTCACCTACTGTTCCTATATTCGTTTCGAAAAGCATGTGCGCCACCCACTGGTCCAGCTAGTTCCACTTTCCTGATTTTACTCTTGATGTTTAGGGTTTTCCCTTTTATCTACTCTACTATGATCTGCGTAGGTGCTTTCTGTCATACTAGCATCACTCCACCCTTCAAGCTAAACAACACAACACTCAAGATTCCAAAGCTTAGTTGTTCAAATATGATTGTGATATGATACTGATATTAGTTAACAGACACATTTAATTGGTTAGCTAATGGTCCCACTTGAGTTTCCAAATGCATGTCGCGACATATAGAGAGACAGCAGAATTGCATTTCTTTGTCACTTGTTGACTGTACTTTCTTGTTCATACCAAATCTTAGTTGTTATTTCAAAGCAAATATCGGTTGCTAACTACCCTTTGCGCAGTTTGCAACTTCAGATCTGCCATCCCACTGCCACGGTCAACACTATACTCATCATGCTTATGGTTTCCCCATTTTATGATGACCATGATCAGCCTACGTGGTTCGTGTCGTCATAGCACTGCTCCACCCATCGAGCTAAACAAGCTTAGTTGTACAAATTCAAATATGATATTATGCTAATATTAGTAAAACTGAGAGATTTTTAATTGGTCAGCTAAATGTTCCTACTTTAGTTTCGAAATGCATGTGAGCCACATATGGAGAGACCGGAAGGAATAGTATTTCTCTGTGCGCTCTGGTTCATCATGGGTGGCCAACCGACATTGTATAGAAAGACTTGTAATATCTTCAATCTGCTTGCTCTTCTGCTCTTCTTTAAGATGATCCTCTTCTCTTGCGGTTGACTGGTCAGGTCGAGTTATTCTCCCTTAGTATATTTTGAATCTGTCAGGTCAGATCGACTTGTTCTTCTTTACTATATGTTGAAGCTGTCATCTGCGAAGTATCATCACTTCTGGAGCTCTCATATTTTGAGTAGTAGGCCACATTATATTAATGCACACACCAAATTACAGCATGCATGGCACCTCTTAGAAGAATTGCAGAGATAGTACAAAGGGGTTTACAGGGAGGAGGTGTTGGATTAGAATCACTTATGCATTACAAAGATAATCTCACTTGTTTTTATGTTTTCATGCATGTCAGGTATTGAACATTATCAAAATGAATATGAGAATGGGCGCACGAGAGGAATATTGCGGAACGATCCACTGGCTAACAAACTTGGCATGGTGGAGGATGGCCTATCTTATTCACCCATCAAGGTGCATGCTCTAACTTGGCAAGGTTGTATTGGTCGCACATATTTTCCATCTGACCTCTTGCATTACTTCTACTTTGTTACACCATCTGCTTAGTTTAAGCATCATATATGAGTATATGCCATACCTATCCATTTTTTGTACCTATTCCATGTGTTGTCACACTATGTTTTTCCAGGCAAATGTTGTTCTTTCGTAATAGATGTACAAAAGGAAGAGGGTGATTACAGATCCTCAAGGAGTACAAACTAGGTATTTGGAAAAGGTAGCGATACCTGTTAAATCAGATAGATCAGCAGCCACAGAAAACACAGGCCCAACTGTAACAGACTTTACCCCTACTCCAATGGCCAAACCCCTATTAGAACTGCTGACAGCCCAGCGTCAGGTTCTGTCTATGATATCAATTCAAAATTTGAACTCCTAAATTTATGCATGTGCCTTACCTTCTCTCTTGTATGAAAACTAATTTCAGATGAATCTCCTTGCTCAAAGGATCATAGGATCTCACGACAATACTGGGCTCTGCATTGCTCTTGTCAGTACCTCTTGCCCTTTGTCAGCATACTTGCACTCATTGTTGTTTGATTATGTAGCATCACTATAAATGTTCGCTTCTTTATCCTTCCTTTACTTGAAATTATAAGATCTATATTTACTCTTAGATAAATGTAGAATTAACACAATGGTTATGAAGTTTTGGATTGCTCATGTAAGTACCTGTTGTCATTTTACTCCCTCTGTATCGAATTAATTGTTGATCAATTGGATGTATTTAGAACTTAATAGTGCTAGATACATCCATTTGAGCGACAACTAATAACGGATGGTGGTGGTATTACTATACATGCCTCGCGAGATAGTTGATTATCTAGCATTACTCTGCATCTTATCTGCCCTGCCCTCCACTTTCTCCAAATTATCATATCTACATTTACTCTTACCAAAATGTTGAATAAAGCCAATGCCACTACACACGTTGATGTCTGCATTCCTCTTGTCAGTACCTTTTGCCTTGTAATGCTGTACTTAATTAATTGCTATTTGATTATGTATCGTCAGTCTGCACCTGAGCTTCATTATCCTCTATTTCTTCCAATATTATTTGATCTATATTTACTCTTTGCAAAATGCAGAATAATGACAACGCTTATAAAGAATTTTCTTTGGGGAATTTATTGAATTATCTTTCCATCAACATGGAGAAGGGCTTTGTCCAGCCCGTGTTAACATGTAATGTAAGTTCATCCTTCTCAAGCCTTCAAATTTTGTTCTAGTATAGATTTGGATAGGAATCATTTCCTCCACTACTGTTTACATCTGATTGGATGTTTGCAACAACTAACCGTTTTAAACTGTAGTTGTAAAAATATGTTCCTTATGCAGAACACATCCATTTATTTGCTTATATAATTGTGAAACATGTTACGTGTCTCCTTGTTTCTCTTTCAGAGTCGTATCTCTTATGCCAGGCAGAACTTTAGGAAAGATAGTGAGCCAAACCATCTTGAGGATAGCGAGATGACCCCAAGGTCCTATCTTGATGAAGACAGTGAGTTGAAGCTACTCACCAGCAGGTGTGAGACAACCTCTGTGCAGTCGCTGCCTCAATCAGTTCGACTTCTTCAGTCTCAACTTAAAGCGGAAAGGCTTGCTTCAGCTCAGCTCCGACTTGAAGTCAAAGATGTAATGAAGATGTCAGGGGACTGCCTTGCGCACTATGGTGCCATACAGCTAGGGATGAAGCATCTATCGTTGACACAACTGAGGTATCATCAGCTTGTTCGGCTACTTGCGGGGCCCGAGCTTGCCAGGTCTATTGCCTTCTGAAGTGCTCTCACTTTTGTATATTCTTTTGTCGGCGCGTTTATATGCACTAGTGGCGACCTTTGATGCCTAGTGTATGTAATCCGCGGTCATGTTGCGCTTTATTATCATCGGTAGCCAACTTTGATTCCTAATATGCCGTAATTTTTTGTTGTATAGTCTAGGATTATTCTTTGGTGGGCATGCTGTAATTTAGGACGGAAGGTTCAGTGGATCTTAGTGTTGTCAGTCTTCAGGCTGGCTCGTTTCTCATATGGGACAAAACGTGGGCCTATAATCATCTTGGGCCATTAGCAGGTCTAAACCTATAGTAGTTTCCCGCCTTTAACAGGCCATGGGCTACATATTTACTATAGTGACATTGGGCTTCCTACGGGCCGTAGAAACAATGGGCCTTCTATGGTCCGTAGAAACAATGGGCCTTCTACGGGCCGTAGAAACAATGGGCCTTCTACGGGCCGTATCATCAATGGGCCTTAGACGGGCCGTATGATCGATTGGCCAAATATGGGTCAAAAATAGACCGCATTATGGCCGTAAACGGGCTAAAGTTGGAGTTAATAGGCCGTATTTGATGACGCTATGAAAACGTCCCAACGTATTAACGGGCCACAAACAGGCCGACTGTAACCACGGGCTGAATTTGGCCCACAAGCAGAAAATGGCAGTAACGGACCGTAAGTAACCGAATGCTGGAAATGAGCCCAAGAATAAATGGGCCCTGAGAAGGCCGAAAGATAACATGGGCTGCAAACGGCCCAATGGATTAATGGGCCGTTAATGGGTATAAAGTGATACACTGTTCATTACGGGCCAGTTTCACCACGGGCCGTTAATGGGCCAAGAGTTACAAAGGGCCTCATCTGGGCCGAAAGACGTCATGGGCCATACATGGGCCGTAACTTAAAATGGGTTGGAATCATATTGGAGGGCCCAAATGACGCTACTGGGACTAATTCAGATAGGTCGTAATGGGCCCTGGGTTAGCGGTCTGTAAATGGTCTACATGCGAACATGCCATTAACAGGCTTTCCGTGGGCCGACCTGCCACCTTTTGACCAAGTCAAACGGGCCGACCTTTTCACAGGAATGGGCCTCTGTTGGGCCGTGCCACGTGTCAACGTATCATAGGCGCCTTCTGTCCAATGCGTGGATGACATCTGTCCCAACGGTGAGCCAACACATGTTTCCTCCAGCCAATGATGATTTTACACGTGGAAAATCCCCATTGGTCGGGGCTGTTAGCGGGTTATCGGATCCAAAACCAGACTCGATAGCTTAATGGCGTTCCGTTATGATGGATGCCATGTGTCGGTCACCCTTGACGAAAGCACTTCTGTGACGCGCGATTTATCATCATGGAAGTGGACACTTCCGTGATGATAATTGTGGTAATATCATGGAACACTTCTACGACAGCACAGGTATGACTATCTTGATTCTGTCATAAAATTGTCATGGATGTACATGCATGACAAAAAATGCGACCTACTGTGACAAACACGTATCATCACGGAAGTGTATTTTTTTGTAGTGTCATACAAAGCTTATTTTCCCTTACAATAAAAGATCAAACATATTTAGGAGCATTTTTATTGCTTTATGCACCGATGACAACTTACTTGAAGGATCTAATTCAATCCATAGGTATATATAGTGGAATCTCATGACATGAAATTGGGTTCAAGGTTTTTGGATGCACAAGTAGTATCTCTACTTGGTGAGGATTTTTGGCTAGCAAAGATACTGAGCAAGCACCACATGTTGGAGCACATCTATGGCAATATAACTTCTATGTGAATATAAGCAAACATAATTCATTACGTTGTTTTCCTTCTCCAACATCAATAATTTGACATAAAATACTTAATGGGCACAATCATAAAAGATGTCCAAGATAGTGTATTTGCATGTGAATATTCTCTTCCCTTATTAATTTTTTCATGAATTGCACAATTGACCAATGCTATGTTCATTAACTTTCAATCA
This sequence comes from Triticum dicoccoides, assembly GCF_002162155.2. NCBI lineage: Eukaryota > Viridiplantae > Streptophyta > Magnoliopsida > Poales > Poaceae > Triticum > Triticum dicoccoides. The sequence goes on from NC_041386.1 coordinate 450,646,287, forward strand.
ATTTTACCACTTATACTTTTCCCTATGTAATGTCATTACTTTCCATAAGATTACTATAACACCCCAGTGTCATGCTACAGTGACCTCACACTTATGGCGCCATGTCATCAAGTTTAACTTAGCCAAATTACCACTTGATATAAATCAAAGCCATTTTCAGTTTAAAATAAAGTCAAATAATTATTTTCTTCAAACATAAAAAATAAAATGTTCAAAGTGTTGCAAATAATCCCTAGGTATTTGTCATGGTGCAAACAACATTTTTATGAAGTGATTAAATGCCTTAAACTAATTAAAACAGTTCCCAAAAACAATTTAAATCCTTTTCTAATTTATGAAAATTACAAACTAATTCAAATAACTCCCAAACTATTTGTTGCAGTGAGGTATATTGCATACTGATTTTGGAGACCAGAACACATTTTACAAAAATCTTTTATTGCTAAAAGAAAATACAAAACATAAGAGAAAACTGAAAACAGAAAATAGGAAGAAAAAGAGGACCTAACCTACTGAGCACTATGGCCCGTCTAGGAAAATGGGAGGCCCAGCCCACATCCACCTCCTTCCACCTTGCTACAAGAGGCAGGGGTCATGGCGGCCATCCTATGGCGCCCTTGGTCCCGTGGCGGCCATCCCCGCTCCTCCCTATGGTTAAGTGGACGCCCTCGCGCGCTCTCTCTCCATGGTAACCCTAGTCCCCAAATGCCACTCTTCCTCGCTCGTAATCGATGACCCTGACGAGGCCGAGCTCACGGTCTTTGTCACCGTCACTGTCATGGAGTTGACACGGCAGATGTCCTAGCGGAAGGACTTAGTCGTGGAGCCATCGCAACTAGGTTAGCTTAAAGGGGTTAATCGGGACAAAGCACACTAGCGTTTATACTGGTTCAGCCCCTTGCGGCGAAGGTAAAGGCCTACTCCAGTTTGGGATTGTATTGCTAGGGTTTCGGTTACTAGGGAGCGAATACGCTTAACCTAGCTCTCCATTGTTTTTTTGTCCCTAAACCGCCGCCAGGTCGTCCCTTTATATACACAGGTTGACGCCCGGTGGCTCACAGAGTCCCGACCGGCTCATACACACCGTGTCCGGCACGGTGACTAACTACGCTTGCCTTACAAAACAAGTTATACTCATACGATGGTTCATCCTCTTGGGCCTCAAGTCACCTCTAAGTCTTGGGCCGTCAATGGGCTTGTATGAACCGCCATCTTCATTTATAAGTCGCCGGTGGTATGACCCAGCCCCTCCTGGGCGGGTCATACCCGATAGTTATATCCCCAACGGTCACCGATCCTGCGGTCACTGAACCTCCCGCACCTCCTCATGGTGCCCATTGGCTTCCCCGTCGTCGACTACCTTGACTACAAGCACTCACTCGACCGGAGCCACTCCAAATCCTCGCCATCGAGCTTGACCACGCCGTCGGCCGCACCACTACCTCGCCGTCGCGCTGCTCCTTCGGTGCCTCCCGGCCTCCCCAAGATCGCCACCGAGCTCCTCGATGAGGCCCTGTCCGATTCCCCTTCTTCCTCCTCGAAACCGCTCTATTCCACCAACGTTACGCTGTTGCCCGAACCGCACCCATCGCGCTCACCGCGCCCCTCCCGCTTGCCTCCTGCTGCCATTGCACTTCTCCTACTGCTGCATCGTGCTACCCCCCGTGCCCGTGCTCGCCCTACATTGCGCTGCTCGCCGCCCCCGCTTGCTGCCACCGCTCGCCGAAGCTGTTGCTACTTCTCTGTGCTACGGCTTGCTTCCCCTGCGCCGCTGCCTGCTCTCGCGTCGCGCCGCCCCGGCCCTCGTGATTGCTCCTCCGGCCGGCCACCCGGTGGTCGTGCGGGTGCACGCCCGTCCCTGGTGGGCTTGACATGTCTAAGGTCCGGGGGTAATCCCCTTTTGTTTTACAACTAACCCCCCCCCACTAACAACCAATGACCAGTGCCCCCCCTTTACTAACTAATATACATAAGTTTAAATGTTTAACTAAATGACCCTATGACACATAGGACCCACAAATAAATTAAAATGCTAAATTCTATTAAAATAACTAAGTCTATGACATGGGGCCTCACTTGGCAGTTTTGACCCGTCAACAGTCAACTCTGTTGACTAGGTCAACTGCCCCCTACCCCACATGTCATCCACTGTACGGCTAGCCAACAGTGGGTATAAAAGTATATTCTGTTTTAAATTTCAAATTTAATTAATTAAAAGGAATTCCAGAAATTGTTTAAATCTTTGAAAATTCATATAAAATAAATTGTAACTCGGATGAAAATAACTTATATATGAAAGTTGCTTAGAAAAATCCAATGAATCTGAATATGCAATCCGTTCATCTGCCACATGCCTCTAGCATGATGAACTTGGAACCGTCCCCCTCTCTTCATCTCTCCGGAAAATGCCAAATGCCGGGAAAACCCCTCCTGATGTTTTCCCTCTCTGCTTGCAACGTGTAGTACTGCGTTAGGTCACCTCTAGCTCTGCATATTGTCATGTCATGCATAGTGATGCATCTGTTTGCTTTATATTTATTATTTCTCCCCCCTCTTCTCTCTGATAGACACCGAGACTGGTGCTGTTCCTGACGTCGACTACACCCCTGACAACCAGTCCTTTTCAGCAGAGCTTCTAGGCAAGCAAAACCCCCTTGACCATTCCTATATCACCCATTCCATTCTCTCTCATGCTTGCATTATATTTTGCTACTGTATTTGATTGCTCCTATTCTGATGCATAGCCTTCTTTTGTAACCTGCTTATCCTATATGCTTAGTATAGGTTGGTTAGTGATCCACCAGTGGCCCCTCACCTTGTCCCAATTGCCCCAGCTCGATGATTGATGACTCGATCAACGTGATCGACGTCCAGAGCCTGACACATCACATCACGCCCCCTAGTTGTATGACACTACAGGGTTACTGTCGAGTGCCGAGGGTGATACCTTGTATAGCACTTCTGATGACATCTCTATAGTGTAGTTAATCCGTCATGGTCTATGGAGGGTGATTCCTCCTTCACCACTCCTGATAACGACTTTGTCGTGCAAGACATCAAGAGTGAACCCTCGAGGGTGATTCCTCTAAGTTCACCTTGACGATTACATCAATTGGAATCCATCGAGGGTGATTCCTCGGATTCCCCCTTGGTGTTTTGGACACACGATTACTTTGACTTTACCCCCAGGACCATGTTAAAGACGGGTCGGCCCCGAGGGGCACCCACGAGAGCTACTGTTACTGCAGGACTGGAGGGACAGACGGTACCACCCCGGTAGAGGTGGACCTACGTTCCAGACAGTATCTTGCGAGTCGGGTTGACCTGGAGGGTACCCGCGAGATATCTATGTGGCATGGTCGGGCATTCCGGGCCCTTGCCGTAAGTCCATGAGACGAGGCAAAGGGGTCGCATGATCGTGAGTCTTTGCTCGTTACCACACACTCCCAAGACACTAACGAGATTCGGTATTTGATCTGAGTTGGCCTTTGACCTATACGCACAAACTGCCACGCGGGAACAGTTATGGGCACTCGGCATTGTATGTATCAGCCGAAGCTCTCCAGACGTCAGCGACTGAGCGGCGCGTGCCCGGGTGGTTGATGTGGATTGAACTACGTCGGTATTTCCCCAAAAAGGAAGGGATGATGTAGCATGGCTACGACAGGTATTTCCCTTAGTGATGAGACCAAGGTTATCGAACCAGTCACTGGTACGCATCGGTGCTATACACACGGTTTTAACCCCTTTCCACGATGACATTTGGAACCGTCGCCAAGTGAGTGTGGGCGATAGGGGCGTCCTTCCCACACGACCCAGAAACCATCAGGGATAGGCCCTCCTAGCATACAGGCTGGGGCAAAATGAGCTCGTGTGCGATTGGGCGAGACATCGAAACCCAATCATTTCTGTTCGTATGTACATCCCACACGGTGAAACCCAGAAAAACATTTCCGTTCGTATGTATATCACATACACTCAATCCAAGGAATACATTTTTGTTTGTATGTACATCCCACACAGTCGATCCAGGGAAAATGTTTCCGTTCGTATGTACATCCCACATAGGTTTATGTATAGGCTTGTGTGTGATAGGTGTAACTATCACACACGCTCTGCCTTGGTTAACCGTTTGCTTTTATCAACTATATCACACACGATTTGATGAAGAAAACTGTGTGGCATTTGGCTATCCATCACAAGTGCTTTTACTGCTAGAACCATTTGCGAAGTTTCATGACACATTTAGAAGGTTTATTAGTTTACAATTAATAATTCCAGTATTACACAAATTCACATTTCATATCGAACAGCTGTTTGCCAATTCGTATTAGGCACATAAATATATTTTAATATCATAGTACGATAGCTACCTGAAAATAGCACAATATAACATATAGCTAGTTCAACTTCATAAGAACAATATTAGAACACTATATTCATTTCCCTAATCGAGATGATCCAAGCTCGTCTTATCCACCTCTACTTTCAGTTCAATAAGAACCTATTTTGCACTGGCCAACTGGGAAAGTGCCTCCTCCTTTGCCAACACCATCTTAGCAAAGTCTGATTTAAAAAATTTGAGCTCATTCTCCACTTTCCTCTTTTTATCCTGCATCTTCAACTATTCTTCAGCATTGAAAACACTTACTCTAAGCCTACCTCTGTTCTCTTCCTCGTACATGCACTAGAGCTTTGCTAGGCACGTCTTCAAAGACTGTAGCCACTCTTGATAAACCCACTCCAAGTAAAAACACTTTCGTTCATCCTATAATATTTAAAACTAGATCAGTAACAATTGCAGGTGAAATGGGTTTGTAGCAACATAGAAAATCACCCATATTTATTTTGAAAAACTGAAGAAACAGGTTAATTATGACATATCTTCTCAAAAAGATCAATGTGCAAATGAATTAATTGCTACTGAGACAACAACCAAATTCCGAAACATCGGAAGCTATAATTAACTACAACAATGCTACAAGTTCTTACTCATGTACTACTATAAATAACAAATTGAACATTTTATGAGGGAGGTAAATATAACTGCAACAACATAGAGACAATGTTTGGATGAAAACAAATTGATACTAATAGGTGTGTACATGCACAAATTTAGTAACATGGAACCTATAGCACTAAGGCCGTCCACTATGTATGCCAAAACCAGTGTAAAGACAACTGTTGCTACATCTCGCACCGGTGCCCTGCACTGGCGAGCCGATGCTGCGAAAAAAATCAGGGACCCGGACTCCGGAGCACCTAGTTGCTCCGATGCCCAGTTCCTTCGTGCCATAAAGATTTAGTATTTTACTGCTTGGCTGCTCGGATATGTGGACCAAACTTGGCTGCACAAACTGTTGAAGCAGTGCCAAATAATTTTCTAATGGCACCGCTTATGAGATGGCAACATTTTTAGATACTAGGTACAAACTATGACACTATCTTAGGATGCATTTGGTTGAAGGTGTGGTATGAATGGGTTGGGACCATGACAGTATCTAAATCGCACCTAACAAATGATTAGTAACAACGAAAGAGGGTCTAACTGAGGGATTCCTGGATTAGGGGGTCTCCAGACAGCCGGACTATATCCTTTGGCTGGACTGTTGGACTATGAAGGTACAAGATTGAAGACTTCATCCCGTGTCCGAATGGGACTCTACTTGGCGTGGAAGGCAAGCTAGGCAATATGGATATGTATATGTCCACCTTTCTAACCGACCTTGTGTAACCCTAGCCCCCTCTGGTGTCTATATAAACCGGAGGGTTTTAGTCCATAGGACAACATACAATCATACCATAGGCTAGCTTCTAGGGTTTAGTCTCTTCGATCTCGTGGTAGATCAACTCTTGTAATACTCATATCATCAAGAACAATCAAGCAGGACGTAGGGTATTACCTCCATCAAGAGGGCCCGAACCTAGGTGAACATCGTGTCCCCTGCCTCCTGTTACCATCCGCGTTAGACGCACAGTCCGGGGCCCCCTACCCGAGATCCGCCGGTTTTGACACCGACATTGGTGCTTTCATTGAGAGTTCCACTGTGTTGTCACCGCAAGGCTTGATGGCTCATTCGATCATTGCTAGCAATGCGGTCCAGGGTGAGGCTTTCCTCCCCGGACATATCTTCGTATTCGGCGGCTTCACTCTACGGGCCAATTTGCTTGGCCATCTGGAGCAGATCGAAAGCTACGCCCCTGGCCATCAGGTCAGATTTGGAAACTTGAACTACACGGCCGACATCCGCGGAGACTTGATCTTCGACGGATTCGAGCCCATGTCGGACGCGCCGCACAGTCGCGATGAGCATGACATAACTCTGCCGTCGAATGATGTCCGGGAGATCCCATCCGCAAACACTCAGGCCTTCAACCCGGAGCAAGTCGCGCCATCCGAGAGCGGAGGGAGGACCCCGCCATGGAGGCCACACTCTCAGTGGCGATAGAGTCGAATACTGACTTCACCCCTTACGAGAGCCGTGTCGCTGAACCACTGGATTCATCTCCGGCCACGGACTCCGAGCCGCTCACATCCGTGCCCGTCGAGTCCGACTGGGTGCCGATCATGGAGTTCACCTCCGTGGATATCTTTCAGGACTCACCTTTCGGAGATGTGCTAAATTCATTAAGGTCCCTCTCCCTGTCAGGAGAACCTTGGCCGAACTATGTCCGGCTAGAATGGGATGCGGATGACAAAGAAGTTTGCTGCCCACCCACCACCCACTTAGTAGCCACTGTCGATGACTTAACCGACATGCTCGACTTCGACTCCGAAGACTTTGACGGTATGGACGACGAAACCGGAGATGAACAGGAACCGCCGCCCTCAGGGCGCTGGACCGCAACCTCATCATATGATATATACATGGTGGACACCCCCAAAGAAGGCAATGGCGACGAGACAGCGGAGGATGACCCCACCAAGAAGCAACCCAAGCGTCGACGAGAGCGGCGCCGCTCTAAGTCCCGCCATAGCAAGAGCAGTGATACCGGCACAAGAGATAATAACACTCCGGATAGCGCCGAAGACAACAACAATCCCCTCTAGTACGGTGTAGAGCTAGAGGACGAACAAGCTAGCCCTCCAGAGCAGACAGCAGCTGGAGAACCGGAGGAGGACAATTACATGCCTCCCTCCAAAGACGAGGCGAGCCTCGGCGACGACGAGTTTATCGTGCCTGAGGACCCCGTCGAGCAAGAGCGCTTCAAGCGCCAGCTTATGGCCACGACAAATAGCCTTAAGAAAAAATAGCAACAACTTCAAACTGATCAAGACCTGCTAGTAGACAGGTGGACCGAAGTCCTTGCGGCCGAGGAGCATGAACTCGAGCGCCCGTCCAAGAGTTACCCAAAACGCAGGTTGCTACCTCACCTCGAGGAGGAAGCATTGAAACCTCATTCACCAGTGTACGATGCGGCTGACCGGCCACTACGCAGCCGAGCTAGAGAGGCGTTTCAGCCTAAAGTTTAGCCCGCACCCCATCGCCACTCAGTCAAAAATACTAAGGCCCGGGGGAACACAGAGGACCTGCGAGACATATTGGACAGCAAGACAAAAATCGCAAGGTCAATATATGGGACACGGGCATGTGCGCCCACATGGGACGATGGTCGTCGCGCCGGATACACCAAGAGTAAATCCGGCCGGGCTAAATACAGCAGACAAGACTCATACGAACTACGTTGGGATATAGCCCAGCATAGAGGCGCCGCACACCCCCTATGCTTCACTGATGAAGTTATGAATCATGAATTCCCAGAGGGTTTCAAACCCGTAAATATCGAATCATATGATGGCACAACACATCACGCCGTATGGATTGAGGATTTCCTCCTTCACATCCACATGGCTCGTGGTGATGATCTACATGCCATCAAGTACCTCCCACTAAAACTCAAAGGACCAGCTCGGCATTGGCTGAATAGCTTGCTAGCAGATTCCATCGGCAGTTGGGAGGATCTGGAAGACGCATTTCTTGACAACTTCCAGGGCACTTATATGCGGCCACCGGACGCTGATGACTTGAGCCACATAACCCAGCAGCCAGGGGAATCAGGCGGACAATTCTGGACACGGTTCCTTACTAAGAAAAATCAAATTGTAGACTGTCCGGATGTAGAGGCCCTAGCGGCATTCAAGCATAACATCCGCGACGAATGGCTCGCCCGCCACCTCGGCCAGGAGAAGCCGAAATCTATGGCAGCCCTCACAACACTCATGACCCGCTTTTGTGCGGGCGAGGATAGCTGGCTGGCTCGCAGCAACAACACATCAAAGAATCTGGATACTTTGGATACCAAAGATGTTAACGGTAGGCAGTGTCGTAATAGACCAAAGCACCGCAACAACAGCGATAACAACGAACATACGGCAGTCAATGCTGGATTCAGAGGCTCTAGATCCGGTCAGCAGAAAAAGCCATTCAAAAGAAATACTCCGGCTCCGTCCAATCTGGATCGCATACTGGATCGCTCGTGTCAAATCCACGGCACCCCCGACAAGCCAGCCAATCACACCAATAGAGAATACTGGGTGTTCAAGCAGGCCAACAAGTTAATGCCGAAAACAAGGACAAGGGGCTGCATAGCGATGACGAGGAGGAGCCCCGACCGCCGAACACATGAGGACAGAAGGGGTTTCCCCCACAAGTGAAGACGATGAACATGATATATGCAACCCACATCCCCAAGAGGGAGCAGAAGCATGCACTAAGGGACGTCAATGCGATGGAGCCCGTTGCCCCAAAGTTCAACCCATGGTCTGCTTGCCCGATCACCTTCGATCGCAGGGATCACCCCACTAGCATCCGTCATGGCGGATCCGCCGCACTGGTCCTAGACCCCATCATTGACGAATTTCACCTGACTCGAGTCCTTATGGATGGCGGCAGCAGCCTGAACCTGCTTTATCAGGATACAGTGCGAAAAATGGGCATCGATCCTCGAGGATCAAACCCAGCAAAACCACCTTCAAAGGCGTCATCCCAGGTGTAGAGGCCCATTGCACAGGCTCAATCACACTGGAAGTGGTCTACGGATCACAGGATAACTTCCGAAGTGAAGAGTTAATCTTCGACATCGTCCCTTTTCGCAGTGGCTATCATGCACTGCTCAGACAGACAACATTTGCAAAATTCAATACAGTGTCGCATTACGCATACCTCAAGCTCAAGATGCCAGGACCTCGTGGGGTCATAACAGTAAATGGAAACACAGAAGGCTCGCTCTGTACGGAAGAGCACACTGTGGCCCTTGCAGCAGAGGCACAAAGCAGCCTATTCAGGCAGACCACTCATTCGACGTCACGGCCCTCGGACACCTTCAATCGAGTCTGGAACAAGCTACAACAGGATCGCCTGGCACGATCAGAGCTCGCCTAGCAATCTGGCCCCCATCCTAGTCCTAGTGAAGCGACGAAATCTGTGCCGCGCGTACATAACTACACATTAAAAATACCATGGACATAGGTGGGGGCACGATCAGGACACGCCCCGCATTGTGGCTTAACCACACTAGGGGCTGTATACCATCGACATTCCTTTTCTCTTTCAGGGCCTAACTCTTTGGAAGCCCTTCCCGGCAGTACGATTGCCGGACACATTCCGGAAGCAACAACCAAGGCGGCAAGAAGCTATTTATGCATAGCTTGCCCTGGGATAGGACATTTCGAATTGTCCTGCTTTATGCTTATTGCACTACTTGTACTAGTATGCTTCGATGTATTATTCAAATAACAATGCATATCATTAATCTGTCATTGCATTATTTAAGTCTTTCTCTTTCTCTTATATGTCCATTTATGACAATCCGCACCCGCACGTGTGGGTACAGTCAGTTCGCCAGGGGTCCTCGTTTACCCCATAATACGGCGCAAGAAGTCCGAACACTTTCGACAGTGCGGCACCCCAAACTTATAGCATTATATGCATCAACTCCGAATCATGTCTTTGGTCAAATGTTGGGTTGCCCGGCTCCCATGCTTTGGTACCTTATGTTCCGCTATATCGGCTAAGGTAGCGGTGGGAGAACTACTGCGATTGTGTCCCGGTTCTTCCGGACGAGCACCTCAGTAGAGAAAGCCAAAAATTGACTGTCATGATAAGGCGAGAGACTGGTTGCTGTTCGAGAGGTCTCAAATCCTTAAAGACTTTTTCCGCTTCAGGCGAGGAGTCGGCCTTGTCCGGCTTAGGCATGTATAGCGCCCCAAATTCGGCCCTCCGAATACCAGGGGCTTCGCCAAAAATTTAAAATCATAGACTTCTATGGCTAAGTGAGAGTGATAAAGCATTGTAGTCCGATTTCCTGGTTCGTTGCGCTGAACGCCTCCCTTGAAGGACCCAAAATTGGAGTAAAGAGTGTTCAGATTTATCCCGAACACCCCAGTACTAGTTACATGGGGTAGAAGCTGACGACTGGCCAACTCCCAGGTTTTATAAACGGCCGCATAGAAGGTAATATTTTAAATTAAGAAAGTGTCGCATGGCGCAAACGAACTCGTTTAATATTACAGGATCACATGGGCATGTTCATTCAAAAATTACATCCTTGGCACACTCATCTGCCACTAAGCGGGAACCCTTCAGGACACTTTCATAATAATTCTCGGGGTAGCGATGCTCCTTGCTCTCCGGCGGCCCCTCCTTCACTAGCTTCACGGCGTCCAGCTTCGCCTAGTGCACCTTCGCCTGGGTAAAAGCCCTGCGTGCACCCTCAATGCAGACGGACCGCTTGATGACTTCAAGCCGTGGGCAGGCTTCCACAAGCCGCCTCACCAGACTGAAGTAGCTGCCAGACAGGGGCTCGCTAGGCCACATCCGGACTATAAGGCCCCTCATGGCCTATTCGGCCGCCTTGTGAAGCTCGACCAACTGCTTTAGTTGGTCGCTCAAGGGCACGAGGTGTTCGGTCCCAGTATATTGAGACCAGAACAACTTCTCCATTGAGCTTCCCTCCTCAGCCCGGTAAAACTCCGCGGCACCCAGCACACTGCGGGAAAGATCTGCAAACGCTCCTGGAGAGCTCCGAACTCGGGTAAGAAAAAGGAAAGTCTCCTTCACATGCTTGCTTTGCATATTGAATGCCTTACCCGCTGCTATCTTCTTCGCCACGTCAATCTCCTGGAGGGCCTTATGGTCTTCGGCCTTGCCGCTCTGGAGGCTTTCAAGCGCCTGCGCGAACTCGGACTCTCGTGTCTTGGAGTCAAGCTCCAAGGACTCGTGCTTTTTGGCAAGAGCCTCGAGCTCTTGCTGCACCTGCCCACTCAGGCCTCTTGTTTCTCCCATTCAATGTGTTCTTTGGCCGCTTTGTCTTCGGCCTCGGACAACGCCTTCCTCGGGGTCTCCACCTCGGTCGTGGCCCCTGACAAATTCATGATGATCCTATTACTTTACACCCGAACTTCGTTTTAACTATATAGACAGGGGTATATCTTACCTTTGCTCTCCTCGAGCTGCCTCTTGGTAAGGCCGAGCTCATCCTCGGACTGCTTCAGGGCCTGCTTCAGCGCAGAGACCTCCGCAGTACGTGCGGCAGCGGCCAGCAGTGAAGCCTGCACATACACATAGACATACTCTAATTAGACTCCTGAGTTATCATTTGATCCTCAATTCGGCTTTTCTTCGCGAACGCCGAACAGAGCATCAGGGGCTACTATCTATGCGATAATATTTTCTTATATTTTGATTGCTTACCTCAAAGCCTATTAGGAGGCTGGCGCAAGCTTCAGTCAGTCCATTTTTGGCGGACTGAACCTTCTCGACCACCGCACTCATAATAGTGCGGTGCTCTTCATCGATGGAAGCGCTATGAAGCGCTTCCAGCAAGTTGTCCGGTTCCTCTGGTTGGACAGAGGACACCGGCACGGATGGTTAGCCCCCTTAATGGGGGACCACCTGCCAGAGTCCGGAACCATCGAAGGTTCCGGCGTAGTGTCCGGCTGGGGCCCGAACTCGAAGCCCGTAGGAGCCTCGCTCCCTTGGTACCCAGGTTCCGGGAGGTCGTTGTGAGGCGCCCCCAGGATCACCTCCCCTTGGCTCGGTGCCTTTTGAGACAACACCTCGGCATTCTCCGCAGGGCGAGGGGTGGAAGCGGTTGGAGGAGAACCGCTGTTCATATCCGACGAGCCCAAAGAGCCGCTCGATGAAGGTATGTCGAGATGAGATCGGGACGGACAACATAATCATGTTCGGCATGAGGGCACACAATACAATAAAACATACCATGAAGTACTACGGTGTCCGGACACTTATGATTTCGCCAGGGGCTTGACCCTGGTGTAACAGCCCGGATGTAATTTACCTTATTTGTACTCCAACTCTTGCCATTTCCGGCACTAAGTTATTTTATTTCCTCATTGTTGGGTTTTTGTCTCCATGTGTTGTTGTCTTTGTCATGCATCTCATATGATGTCATCATGTGCATTGCATTCGCATACGTGTTCGTCTCATGCATTCGAGCATTTTCCCCGTTGTCCGTTTTGCATTCCGGCGCTCCTATGTCCTCCGGTGGTCCTTTCTACCTCTTTTCGTGTGTGGGGGTTAAACATTTCCAGAATGGACCGAGACTTGCCATGCGGCCTTGGTTTACTACCGGTAGACCGCCTGTCAAGTTTCGCGCCATTTGGACTTCGTTTGATACTCCAACGGTTAACCGAGGGACCGAAAAGGCCTCGTGTGTGTTGCAGCCCAACACCTCTCCAAAGTGGCCCAAAACCCACCTAAACCTCTCCCATCATCTAGAGCGTTCGATCATGATCGCGTGGCCGCAAACCGCACTCCATTTGGAGCTTCCTAGCCTCCTCTACATCTATATAAAGGCCACTCCCCCGAAATTTTCGGATCTTTCCTACCCCTAACCCTAGTCTCCTCCCTCCTCCAGCCGCCGGACGTGTCTGACCGGACCGGACACGTCCGCCCCGCTTCCCCCGGC
>NC_041386.1:450659627-450676618 GCF_002162155.2 Triticum dicoccoides
CGCCGCTCCTCTCCACGCCGGCGACCGCCGCCCCAGCGCGCCGCTCCACCGCGCTGGCGCCGCCCCCTCGCCAGCGTCACAACGAGCTCCTCCCGGCCGACCACCCCGACCCCGACTCTGGCCCCGTCGCGCCAAACTCCGGTGAGCTCGAGATCCGGCCTCGGATTGCGTGCCCGCGAGGAACCCTAGACCCGGATCGGTTGACTTTTCCCTCTACTCTCAGTATTTTTATGCAACTTTGACATGCCATAACTCTGCATCTGTAACTCCGATTCGTGCGTGTAGCATATCAAAATGTTCGTCTCGACGAGTACATCATTTCATCTCATTGCATAATTTTCATTTGAGCTCATCTTGATGCCCGAAATGCTGTTGGAAGAGGGCTATGTGATGAATTTGTCAGATCTGTTTCAGCAAATAGCTTTTTGTCATTTTTGCCATGATTGATGTGTGCATGCTATGATCCTGAGCTTTACATGTGTTTTGTTAAATGCCATGCCATCTTTACAGAGGTTCTTGCCATGTATTTTTGTGATATTTGTGGTGACTAGCACAAGCTTGCAAAGTAGCGTAATCGGTAATGCTGATTTCAGGGACTTAGAATTTCACTAAGTCCTTGTTCTGTTTTTGTTGTTATGCCATATGTTCATGTTGTTTCCTAGTGATTCGTGCCTCTTTTGAGGATGATCAGTAAGGATGTTTTGTTAATATTGTGGTGCTCTATACATCCATGTCTTTTTTTGCAATTATGGAGCACCCTAGCTTGAGTTAATCGAGCTCTACTTTTGCTATAAATTGATCCTGGCAGATTGTTGACATGTTTAGCGATTTTGCCGAGGATGTTGCTATTGATCCGTGCATCCTTTGTTGTTCTTCTTGCCATGTATAGCTCCTATGCCATTTATTCTTCATGGGTGTATGATTAGTTTGTCATGCAATGCTCTGTAGTGAGTGCATCGAGCTCGTAAACATGCCTACTTGCTAATCTGTTTTGCATGCTCCAGTTTTTCACTAAGTCTGAATTTGTTTATGTTTTTGCCATGTTCACCTGCTTGCATTTGTATTTTTTGATCCCTTTTGGCTCAAGGTCACTAAGGGACTTTTGTTAAGTGCTTTGAGTATCTTCATTCCATGCCTTTCCTTGCCATGTTAAGTTCCTGTAGCATGTAGTTTTCATGCTCTAAAGTGTGCTTCCTGACGATAAATTCCAGACTTGTTAATTTCACTAAGTCTGAAACCTGTTATCATTTGCTCTTTTGCCATGCTTGTTTGAACCTGTTAATGGATGAATTAGCCATAGCTCAGTGTTCATATTTTGTCAAGCATCATGAGTGGATCCCTGCCATGTATTTTGTTATCATGTTTGAGTGCTGTAGCATATTTATCTTGATGCATTTAGATGGCTACTTGTTGATTATCACAGACTGGTGCTATATTTGTTTTGCTTGCCATTCCCAAACCGTGCGTCCGATTCCGGTGATCTTTATATCGTTTTCAACCGAAATCACCTAACCTTTCCAGTGGAACTCTTGGATTTACAAGTTGAGGCCAGGTTGAATCATTCCTTGTTAAATCATGCCTATGCATCACATATCGCATCCTGCATAGCATACCATGTTTGCATCATGTTGCTTGAGCATTGCACGTGGTTGATTGTGTTCCTTTTGCTTGTTTTCTTGCTTTGGGTAGATCTGGGAGACGAGTTCGTGAACGAGGAGCCCATTGAGTTCGCGTATGAGGATCAAGTCAACTCTAACAACTTTGCAGGCAAGATGACCATACCCTCAAAATCACTTCTATCTTTGCTTGCTAGATGCTCGCTCTTTTGCTATGCCTATGCTACGATACCCACCACTTCCTTATCATGCCTCCCAAATTGCCATGTCAAAACTCTAACCCAGCATGTCCTAGCAAACCGTTGTTTGGCTATGTTACCGCTTTGCTCAGCCCCTCTTATAGCGTTGCTAGTTACAGGTGAAGATTGGAGATCGTTTCTTGTTGGAACATTGTTTATTGTTGGGATATCACCATATTATCTTGTTTATCTTAATGCATCTATATACTTGGTAAAGGGTGGAAGGCTCTGCCTTTTGCCTAGTGTTTTGTTCCACTCTTGCCGCCCTAGTTTCCGTTATATCGGTGTTATGTTCCCGGATTTTGCGTTCCTTACACGGTTGGGTTATAATGGGAACCCCTTGATAGTTCGCCTTGAATAAAACTCCTCCAGCAATGCCCAACCTTGGTTTTACCATTTTGCACCTAGCCTCTTTTTCCCTTGGGTTTTCGGAGCCCAAGGGTCATCCTTATTTAAACCCCCCCGGGCCAGTGCTCCTCTGAGTGTTGGTCCAAAACAGAGCCACTTGCAGCGCCACCACGGGGAAACTTGAGGGTTGGTTTTAGTTGTACGTAGTGTTCATCTGAGTTTGCCCTGAGAACGAGATATCTGCAGCTCCTATTGGGATTTTGAAGGAAATATGCCCTAGAGGCAATAATAAAGTTATTATTTAATTCCTTATTCCATGATAAATGTTTATTATTCATGCTAGAATTGTATTAACCGGAAACATAATACATGTGTGAATACATAGACAAACAGAGTGTCACTAGTATGCCTCTACTTGACTAGCCCGTTAACCAAAGATGGTTATGTTTCCTAACCATGGACAAAGAGTTGTTATTTGATTAACAGGATCACATCATTAGATGAATGATCTGATTGACATGACCCATTCCATTAGCTTAGCACCCGATCGTTTAGTATGTTGCTATTGCTTTCTTCATGACTTATACATGTTCCTATGACTATGAGATTATGCAACTCCCGTTTGCCGGAGGAACACTTTGTGTGCTACCAAACGTCACAACGTAACTGGGTGATTATAAAGGAGCTCTACAGGTGTCTCCAAAGATACATGTTGGGTTGGCATATTTCAAGATTAGGATTTGTCACTCCGATTGTCGGAGAGGTATCTCTGGGCCCTCTCGGTAATGCACATCACATAAGCCTTGCAAGCATTACAACTAATATGTTAGTTGTGAGATGATGTATTACGGAACGAGTAAAGAGACTTGCCGGTAACGAGATTGAACTAGGTATTGGATACCAACGATCGAATCTCGGGCAAGTAACATACGGATGACAAAGGGAACAACGTATGTTGTTATGCGGTCTGACCGATAAAGATCTTCGTAGAATATGTAGGAGCCAATATGAGCATCCAGGTTCCGCTATTGGTTATTGACCGGAGACATGTCTCGGTCATGTCTACATTGTTCTCGAACCGTAGGGTCCGCACGCTTAAGGTTTCGATGACAGTTATATTATAAGTTTATGAGTTTTGATGTACCGAAGGAGTTCGGAGTCCCGCATGAGATCGGGGACATGACGAGGAGTCTCGAAATGGTCGAGACGTAAAGATCGATATATTGGACGACTATATTCGGACATCGGAAAGGTTCCGAGTGATTCGGGTATTTTCCGGAGTACCGGGTAGTTACGGGAGAAGCAATGGGCCTTGATGGGCTTTAGTGGGAAGAGGAGAAATGGCCAAGGGGCTGCTGCGCCCCCCCTCCCCTCTGGTCCGAATTGGACTAGGGAAAAGGGGGCCGGCCACCTTTCCTTCTCCTCCACTTCCTTCTCCCTTCCTCCCCTGTTGGTGGACTCCTACTAGGACTTGGAGTCCTAGTAGGACTCCACATCCTGGCCGCACCAAGCCTTGGCCGGCCTCCTCCTCCTCCATCCTTTATATACTGAGGCAAGGGGCACCCGATGGAGACACAAGTTGATCTTTGTGATCGTTCCTTAGCCGTGTGCGGTGCCCCCCTCCACCATATTCCACCTCGGTCATATCGTTGCAGTGCTTAGTCGAAGCCCTGCGCCGGTAGAACATCATCATCGTCACCATGCCGTCGTGCTGACGGAACTCCTCCCCGACGCTTTGCTGGATCGGAGCTCAGGGTGCGTCATCGAGCTGAACGTGTGCCAAGAACTCGGAGGTGCCGGAGTAACGGTGCTTGGATCGGTCGGATCGGGAAGACATACGACTACTTCCTCTACGTTGTGTCAACGCTTCCGCTTCGGTCTACGAGGGTACGTAGACATCACTCTCCCCTCTCGTTTCTATGCATCACCATGATCTTGCGTGTGTGTAGGAATTTTTTTGAAATTACTACGTTCCCCAACAGTGGCATCCGAGCCTAGGTTTTATGGTTTGATGTTATTTGCACGAGTAGAACAGAAGTGAGTTGTGGGCGATATAAGTCATACTGCTTACCAGCATGTCATACTTTGGTTTTGCGGTATTTTTGGACGAAGCGGCCCAGACCAACATTACGCGTATGCTTATGCGAGACCGGTTCTCCCAACGTGCTTTGCACAGAGGTGGCTTGCGGGTGACAGTTTCTCCAACTTTAGTTGAACCGAGTGTGGCTACGCCCGGTCCTTGTGAAGGTTAAAACAGCACCAACTTGACAAACTATCGTTGTGGTTTTGATGCGTAGGTGAGATTGGTTCTTGCTTAAGCCCGTAGCAGCCACGTAAAACTTACAACAACAAAGTAGAGGACGTCTAACTTGTTTTTGCAGGGCATGTTGTGATGTGATATGGTCAAGACATGATGCTAAATTTTATTGTATGAGATGATCATGTTTTGTAACCGAGTTATCGGCAACTGGCAGGAGCCATATGGTTGTCGTTTTATTGTATGCAATGCTATCGCGCTGTAATGCTTTACTTTATCACTAAGCGGTAGCGATAGTCGTAGAAGCATAAGATTGGCGAGACGACAACGATGCTACGATGGAGATCAAGGTGTCGCGCCGGTGATGATGGTGATCATGACGGTGCTTCGGAGATGGAGATCACAAGCACAAGATGATGATGGCCATATCATATCACTTATATTGATTGCATGTGATGTTTATCTTTTTATGCATCTTATCTTGCTTTGATTGACGGTAGCATTATAAGATGATCTCTCACTAATTATCAAGAAGTGTTCTCCCTGAGTATGCACTGTTGCCAAAGTTCGTCGTGCCCAGACACCACGTGATGATCGGGTGTGATAAGCTCTACGTCCATCTACAACGGGTGCAAGCCAGTTTTGCACACGCAGAATACTCGGGTTATACTTGTCGAGCCTAGCATATGCAGATATGGCCTCAGAACATGGAGACCGAAAGGTCGAGCGTGAATCATATAGTAGATATGATCAACATAATGATGTTCACCATTGAAAACTAATCCATCTCACGTGATGATCGGTTATGGTTTAGTTGATTTGGATCACGTGATCACTTAGAAGATTAGAGGGATGTCTTTCTAAGTGGGAGTTCTTAAGTAATATGATTAATTGAACTTTAATTTATCATGAACTTAGTCCTGGTAGTATTAGCATATCTATGTTGTAGATCAATAGCTCGCGTTGTTGCTTTCATATGTTTATTTTGATATGTTCCTAGAGAAAATTGTGTTGAAAGATGTTAGTAGCAATGATGCGGATTGGATCCGTGATCTGAGGTTTATCCTCATTGCTGCACAGAAGAGTTATGTCCTTGATGCATCGCTAGGTGACAGACCTATTGCAAGAGCAGATGCAGATGTTATGAACATTTGGCTAGCTCAATATGATGACTACTTGATAGTTTAGTGCACCATGCTTAATGGCTTAGAATCGGGACTTCAAAGACGTTTTGAACGTCATGGATCATATGAGATGTTCCAGGAGTTGAAGTTAATATTTCAAGCAAATGCCCGAGTTGAGAGATATGAAGTATCCAACAAGTTCTATAGCTAAAATATGGAGGAGAATCGCTCAACTAGTGAGCATGTGCTCAGATTGTCTGGGTACTACAATCGCTTGAATCAAGTGGGAGTTAATCTTCCAGATAAGATAGTGATTGACAGAATTCTCTAGTCACCATCACCAAGTTAGTAGAACTTCGTGATGAACTATAATATGCAAGGGATAACGGAAACAACTCCCAAGATCTTCGTGATGCTGAAATCAACGAAGGTAGAAATCAAGAAAAACATCAAGTGTTCATGGTTGACAAGATCACTAGTTTTAAGAAAAGGGCAGAGGGAAGAAGGGGAACTTCAAGAAGAACAGCAAGCAAGTTGCTGCTCAAGTGAAGAAGCCCAAGTCTGGTCCTAAGCCTGAGACTAAGTGCTTCTACTGCAAAGGGACTGGTCACTGGAAGCGGAACTACCCCAAGTGATTGGCGGATAAGAAGGATGGCAAAGTGAACATAAGTATATTTGATATACATGTTATTGATGTGTACTTTACTAGTGTTTATAGCAAACCCTCAGTATTTGATACTAGTTCAGTTGCTAAGATTAGTAACTCGAAACAGGAGTTGCATAATAAACAGAGACTAGTTAAGGGTGAAGTGACGATGTGTGTTGGAAGTGGTTCCAAGATTGATATGATCATCATCGCACACTCCCTATAATTTCGGGATTAGTGTTGAACCTAAATAAGTGTTATTTGGTGTTTGTGTTGAGCATGAATATGATTTGATCATGTTTATTGTAATACGGTTATTCATTTAAGTAAGAGAATAAATTGTTGTTCTGTTTACATGAATAAAACCTTATATGGTTACACACCCAATGAAAATAGTTCGTTGGATCTCGATCGTAGTAATACACATAATCATAATATTGAAACCAAAAGATGCAAAGTTAATAATGATAGTGCAACTTATTTGTAGCACTGCCGTTTAGGTCATATTGGTGTAAAGCGCATGAAGAAACTCCATGCTGGTGGGCTTTTGGAATTACTTGATTATGAATCAGTTGATGCTTGCGAACCATGCCTCATGGGCAAGATGACTAAGACTCTGTTCTTCGGAACAATGGAGCGAGCAACAGATTTGTTGGAAATCATACATACTGATGTATGTGGTCCGATGAATATTGAGGCTCACGACAGGTATCATTATTTTCTGATCTTCATAGATGATTTGAGCAGATATGAGTATATCTACTTGATGAAACATAAGTCTGAAACATTTGAAAAGTTCAAAGAATTTCAGAGTGAAGTGAAAAATCATCGTAACAAGAAAATAAAGTTTCTACGATCTGATCGTAGAGAAGAGTATTTGAGTTACGAGTTTGGCCTTCAGTTAAAAACAATGTGAAATAGTTTCACTACTCATGCCACCTGGAACACCACAATGTAATGGTGTGTCTGAACGTCATAACCGTACTTTATTAGATATGGTGCGATCTATGATGTCTCTTACCGATCTACCACTATCGTTTTGGGGTTATGCATTAGAGACAGCTGCATTCACGTTAAATAGGGCACCATCTAAATCCGTTGAGACGACACCGTATGAACTATGGTTTGGCAAGAAACCTAAGCTATCATTTCTTAAAGTTTGAGGTTGCAAAGCTTATGTGAAAAAGTTTCAACTTGATAAGCTCAAACCCAAATCGGAGAAGTGCGTCTTCATAGGATACCCAAAAGAAAATGTTGGGTACACCTTCTATCACAGATCCGAAAGGCAAAATATTCGTTGCTGAGAATGGATCCTTTCCAGAGAAGGAGTTTCTCTCGAAAGAAGTGAGTGGGAGGAAAATAGAACTTGACGAGGTAACTATACCAGCTCCCTTATTGGAAAGTAGTGCATCACAGAAATCTGTTCTTGTGACTACTACACCAATTAGCGAGGAAGCTAATGATGATGATCATGTAACTTCAGATCAAGTTACTACTGAATCTCGTAGGTAAACCAGAGTGAGATCCGCACCAGAGTGGTACGGTAATCCTGTTCTGGAAGTCATGTTACTAGACCATGACGAACTTGCGAACTATGAGGAAGTGATGATGAGCCCAGATTCCGCGAAATGGTTTGAGGCCATGAAATCTGAGATATGATCCGTGTATGAGAACAAAGTATGGACTTTGATGGATTTGCCCGATGATCGGCAAGCCATAGAAAATAAATGGATCTTCAAGAGGAAGACGGACGCTGATAGTAGTGTTACTATCTACAAAGCTAGAATTGTCGCAAAAGGTTTTCGACAAGTTCAAGGTGTTGACTACGAGGAGAGTTTCTCACTCGTATCTATGCTTGAGTCTGTCCGAATCATGTTAGTAATTGCCGCATTTTATGAAATCTGGCAAATGGATAAACAAAACTGCATTCCTTAATGGATTTATTAAAGAAGAGTTGTATATGATGCAACCAGAAGGTTTTGTCAATCCGAAAGGTGCTAACAAAATGTGCAAACTCCAGCGATCCATCTATGGACTGGTGCAAGCATCTCGGAGTTGGAATATATGCTTTGATGAGTTGATCAAAGCATATAGTTTTATACAGACTTGTGGTGAAGCCTGTATTTACGAGAAAGTGAGTGGGAGCACTACAACATTTCTGATAAGTATATGTGAATGACATATTGTTGATCGGAAATAATGTAGAATTATTCTGTAAAGCATAAAGGAGTGTTTGAAAGGAGTTTTTCAAAGAAAGGCTTCGGTGAAGCTGCTTACATATTGAGCTTCAAGATCTATAGAGATAGATCAAGACGCTTGATAAGTTTTTTTCAATGAGTACATACCTTGACAAGATTTTGAAATAGTTCAAAATGGAGCAGTCAAAGAAAGAGTTCTTGCCTGTATTACAAGGTGTGAAGTTGAGTAAGACTCAAAGCCCGACCACGGCAGAAGATAGAAAGAGAATGAAAGTCATTCCCTATGCCTCAGCCATAGGTTCTATAAAGTATGCCATGCTGTGTACCAGATCTATTGTATACCCTACACTGATTGGCATGGGAGTACAATAGTGATCTAGGAGTAGATCACTGGACAGCGGTCAAAATTATCCTTAGTGGAATAAGGATATGTTTCTCGATTATGGAGGTGACAAAAAGGAACGCCGTAAAGGGTTACGTCGATACAAGTTTTGACACTGATCTGGATGACTCTAAGTCTCGATCTAGATACATATTGAAAGCGGGAGCAATTAGCTAGAGTAGCTCCATGCAGAGCATTGTAGACATAGAAAATTGCAAAATACATAACGGATCTGAATGTGAAAGACCGTTGACTAAGATTCTCTCACAAGGAAAACATGATCACACCTTAGTACTCTTTGGGTGTTAATCACATAGCGATGTGAACTAGATTACCGAATCTACCGAATCTAGTAAACCCTTTGGGTGTTGGTCACATATCAATGTGAACTATGGGTGTTAATCACATGGTGATGTGAACTATTGCTGTTAAATCACATGGAGATGTGAACTAGATTATTGACTCTAGTGCAAGTGGGAGACTGAAGGAAATATGCCCTAGAGGCAATAATAAAGTTATTATTTATTTCCTTATTCCATGATAAATGTTTATTATTCATGCTAGAATTGTATTAACCGGAAACATAATACATGTGTGAATACATAGACAAACAGAGTGTCACTAGTATGCCTCTACTTGACTAGCTCGTTAATCAAAGATGGTTATGTTTCCTAACCATGGACAAAGAGTTGTTATTTGATTAACGGGATCACATCATTAGATGAATGATCTGATTGACATGACCCATTCCATTAGCTTAGCACCCGATCGTTTAGTCTGTTGCTATTGCTTTCTTCATGACTTATACATGTTCCTATGACTATGAGATTATGCAACTCCCGTTTGCCGGAAAAACACTTTGTGTGCTACCAAACGTCACAACGTAACTGGGTGATTATAAAGGAGCTCTACAGGTGTCTCCAAAGGTACATGTTGGGTTGGCGTATTTCGAGATTAGGATTTGTCACTCCGATTGTCGGAGAGGTATCTCTGGGCCCTCTTGGTAATGCACATCACATAAGCCTTGCAAGCATTACAACTAATATGTTAGTTGTGAGATGATGTATTATGGAACGAGTAAAGAGACTTGCCAGTAACGAGATTGAACTAGGTATTGGATACCGACGATCGAATCTCGGGCAAGTAACATACCGATGACAAAGGGAACAACGTATGTTGTTATGTGGTCTGACCGATAAAGATCTTCGTAGAATATGTAGGAGCCAATGTGAGCATCCAGGTTCCGCTATTGGTTATTGACCGGAGACATGTCTCGGTCATGTCTACATTGTTCTCGAACCGTAGGGTCCGCATGCTTAAGGTTTCGATGACAGTTATATTATAAGTTTATGAGTTTTGATATACCGAAGGAGTTCGGAGTCCCGCATGAGATCGGGGACATGACGAGGAGTCTCGAAATGGTCGAGACATAAAGATTGATATATTGGACGACTATATTCGGACATCGGAAAGGTTCCGAGTGATTCAGGTATTTTTTGGAGTACCGGGTAGTTACGGGAGAAGCAATGGGCCTTGATGGGCTTTAGTGGGAAGAGGAGAAAGGGCCAAGGGGCTGCCGCACCCCCCCTCCCCTCTGGTCCGAATTGGACTAGGGAAAAGGGGGCCGGCCACCTTTCCTTCTCCTCCACTTCCTTCTCCCTTCCTCCCCTCTTGGTGGACTCCTACTAGGACTTGGAGTCCTAGTAGGACTCCACATCCTGGCCGCACCAAGCCTTGGCCGGCCTCCTCCTCCTCCATCCTTTATATACTGAGGCAAGGGGCACCCCATGGAGACACAAGTTGATCTTCGTGATCGTTCCTTAGCCGTGTGCGGTGCCCCCCTCCACCATATTCCACCTCGGTCATATCGTTGCAGTGCTTAGGCGAAGCCCTGCGACGGTAGAACATCATCATCGTCACCATGCAATCGTGCTGACGGAACTCCTCCCCGACGCTTTGCTGGATCGGAGCTCGGGGTGCGTCATCGAGCTGAACGTGTGCCAAGAACTCAGAGGTGCCGGAGTAACGGTGCTTGGATCGGTCGGATCGGGAAGACGTACGACTACTTCCTCTATGTTGTGTCAACGCTTCCGCTTCGGTCTACGAGGGTACGTAGACATCACTCTCCCCTCTCGTTGCTATGCATCACCATGATCTTGCGTGTGCGTAGGAATTTTTTTGAAATTACTATGTTCCCCAACAGATTTGTCGGCACATTCGGGCGGTGTTGCCGGACTTGTTTTACCATTGTCGAGGATGTCTTGTAACCGGGATGCCGAGCCTGATCGGATTGTCTTGGGAGAAGGAATATCCTTCGTTGACCGTGAGAGCTTGTGATGGGCTAAGTTGGGACTCCCCTGCAGGGATTTGAACTTTCGAAAGCCGTGCCCGCGGTTATGGGCAGATGGGAATTTGTTAATGTCCGGTTGTAGATAACATGATACTTAACTTAACTAAAATGCACCAACCGCGTGTGTAACCGTTATGGTCTCTTCTCGGTGGAGTCCGGGAAGTGAACACGGTGTTGGAGTAATGTTTGACGTAGGTTGTTCTAGGATCACTTCTTGGTCATAGTTGTTCGACCGTGCTTTTGCCTTCTCTTCTCGCTCTCTTTTGTGAATAGGTTAGCCACCATATATGCTAGTCGCTAGCTGCAACTCCACATCATACCTTGCCTTACCTATAAGTTTGAATAGTCTTGATCGCGAGGGTGCGAGATTGCTGAGTCCCCGTGACTTGCAGATTACTTCCAAACCAGATGCAGGGACCGATGATACCGTTCCAGATGACATGACCGAGCTCAAGTGGGAGTTCGATGAAGACTCTCGCCGTTACTACGTGTCTTTCCCAGATGATCAGTAGTGGTGCCCAGTTGGGGCGATCGGGGACTTTGTCGCATGTGGGGGTTGATCATTATTTTGGTACTGTAGTTGGACCATGAGTGTATTGGATGATTGTAATGTTAATCATGTATTTGTGTGACGTGGCGAGTGTAAGCCAACTATGTATTTTTCCCCCTTTATTTATTTACATGGGTTGTTGTGAAGATTACCTTACTTGCGACATTGCTTTCAATGCAGTTATGCCTCTAAGTCGTGCTTTGACACGTAGGAGATATAGCCGCATCGAGGGTGTTACACCTGGGTAGCCACTCATCGCCGCAGTCGGCGGCCGTCATGGCGCAGTCTGGAGGGAGGGCCCTTCCCTTCTTGGACCCTTCGGCCTCCCCGGATGGGTCGGCCTTCCTTTTCTTGTCTCCCCCGGCTGGAGGGGAGAACTTTTCTCCTCCTCCTTGTTTCCATGGGAGGAGTGTGCGTCGGAGTCATCGTCCGATGACTCCGATACAACCTTGCGCCAGAGACCCTTTAGGGTCCCCGTGGTCTTCTTCCTGGTCTTCTTTTCCGGCACCTCGTAGGGTGCCAGAGTCAGCATCTTCGTTAGAAGAGCGTCTACAGGATCTTTGGGCAGCGGGGCTGGGCTATCAAGCTGCTCCGCCGTCTCTATCCAGTCCTGTTAATGACATGGATGTTTAGATCCTGCACACAACTAAACCGGGGCAAATAAATACCCTGGGAGATATAAAGACCTACCGGATTGGAGCGGCGCTTTGCGCTGAGTCTGCGGTCCTCGGTGAGGGAGGGAGGCATCTCGGCGCTCTTGAACAGCACCCTCCAGACGTCCTCGTGCGTCATGTCATAGAGCTCTCTCAGCATCTGGTGCTTGGCCGAGTCGAACTCCCACAAATTGAATGTCCGTATTTAGCACGGAAGGATCCGGCGGAAGAGCATAACCTGGACCACATTGACAAGCTTGATTTTTCTGCTCATCATGTTCTGGATGCAGGTCTGGAGTCCGGTCAGCTCTACCAAGGAACCCCAGGACAGGCCCTTCTTTTTCCAGGAGGTGAGCCACGTGGGGATTCCGGATCAAAATTTGGGGGCCGCCACCCAGTTGGAGTCGCGCGGCTCGGTGATGTAGAACCACCCCGATTGCCACCCCTTTATGGTATCCACATAGGTGCCCTCGAGCCAGGTGACATTAGGCATCTTGCCCACCATGGCGCCTCCGCACTCTGCTTGCTGGCTTCCCACCACCTTCGGTTTGACATTAAAGGTTTTTAGCCATAGGCCGAAGTGGGGCCTGATGCGGAGGAAGGCCTCGCACACGACGATAAACGCCGAGATGTTGAGGATGAAATTGGGGGCCAGATCATGAAAATCCAGCCCGTAGTAGAACATGAGCCCACGGACAAACGGGTGGAGAGGGAATCCCAGTCCACGGACGAAATGGGTAAGAAAAAGTACCCTCTCATGGGGTTCGGGCGTTGGGACAATCTGCCCTGCATTCGGCAGCCGGTGCGCGATATCCGCAGCCAGGTATCCGACTTCCCGTAAATCTTTGATGTTCTCCTCCGTGACGGAGGAGACCATCCACTTGCCTCCTGCTCCAGACATGCTTGGAGTGGTTCGAGAAGGAGAATGCGAGCTTGGGCGCTAGAGCTCGAGTGTCCAGGAATGGGTAAGCGAGGAGGAAGAAGGCGTGGGTGAAAAAGTAAATCTTTGTCCTTTTATAAGGGCGGAAGAGGCGATGTGCCTCCCCACTTGCCTAGCAAAACCGCTTATTCCTCAGGCGCCGTAATTGATGGCGTGGTTGGGTTACCCACGTCCGTATTGATGAGAATCCCATGATAAGGGGAACACGATCTCTGCTTTGACAAGACGTGTCAAGAAAACCGCCTCGCGATATGTACGGAGTTGGTTAAGAAAAGTGGTTCGAAAAAAAACCGCGCCATGGCATGATGTCATGTTGTCAAAACGTGTCAATAGATTAGATTCGTGGAAATATTATTCTCTCTACGGTGGTATGTGTAACTTATTTTGCAGGGTCGGACACTATCCTTGTATTCAAAATTGTAATCGGAGGAGGAACCCGCCTTGCAATGCCGAAGACGACACTGCGTGCTGGACTCATCGTCATTGATGCCTGGTTCAGGGGCTAGTGAGGGAGTCCTGGATTAGGGGGTCTCCGGACAGCCGGACTATATCCTTTGGCCGGACTATTGGACTATGAAGGTACAAGATTGAAGACTTTGTCCCATGTCTGGATGGGACTCTACTTGGCATGGAAGGCAAGCTAGGCAATACGGATATGTATATCTCCACCTTTGTAACCGACCTTGTGTAACCCTAGCCCCCTCCGGTGTCTATATAAACCGGAGGGTTTTAGTTCGTAGGACAACATACAATCATACCATAGGCTAGCTTCTAGGGTTTAGCCTCTTCGATCTCGTGGTAGATCAACTCTTGTAATACTCATATTATCAAGAACAATCCAGTAGGACATAAGGTATTACCTCCATCAAGAGGGCCCGAACCTGGGTAAACATCGTGTCCCCTGCCTCCTGTTACCATCCGCCTTAGACGCATAGTTCGGGACCCCCTACCCGAGATCCTCCGGTTTTGACACGACACTAACCTTCTGTGTACATGCCAGAAACTTCCTCCCACTGTCCACAGATTCAAACGCAACTAGCTTCACACATGGAGATTGATGGTGACAATGAGCAGACATATCTTCAGCCACCCCACTCCATTCGTTGCAACTGATGGTCCTAGGGAGTGATAACCCACAAGTATAGGGGATCGCAACAGCTTTCGAGGGTAGAGTATTCAACCCAAATTTATTGATTCGACACAATGGGAGCCAAAGAATATTCTCAAGTATTAGCAGCTGAGTTGTCAATTCAACCACACCTGGAAACTTAGTATCTGCAGCAAAGTGTTTAGTAGCAAAGTAATATGATAATGGTGGTAGTAGCAACAAAAGTAAAGACATCAAAAGTAATGTTTTTGGTATTTTGTAGTGATTGTAACAGTAGCATCGGGAAAGTAAATAAGCGAGAACCAGTATATGGAAAACTCGTAGGCACCGGATCAGTGATGAATAATTATGCCGGATGCGGTTCATCATGTAACAGTCATAACATAGGGTGACACAGAACTAGCTCCAATTCATCAATGTAATGTAGGCATGTATTTCGTATATAGTCATACGTGCTTATGGAAAAGAACTTGCATGAAATCTTTTGTCCTACCCTCCCGTGGCAGCGGGGTCCTATTGGAAACTAAGGGATATTAAGGCCTCCTTTTAATAGAGAACCGTAACAAAGCATTAGCACATAGTGAATACATGAACTCCTCAAACTATGGTCATCACCGGGAGTGGTCTTGATTATTGTCACTTCGGGGTTGCCGGATCATAACCCATAGCAGGTGACTATAGACATGCAAGACAGGATCAAGAACTCGCATATATTCATGAAAACATAATAGGTCCAGATCTGAAATCATGGCACTCGGGCCCTATGTGACGCCCCCGATTCAATCGTACACTAATCATGCATGCAAATGTGTACGATCAAGATCAGGGACTCACGGGGAGATATCACAACACAACTCTAAAAACATAAATAAGTCATACAAGCATCATAATACAAGCCAGGGGCCTCGAGGGCTCGAATACAAGTGCTCGATCATAGACGAGTCAGCGGAAGCAACAATATCTGAGTACAGACATAAGTTAAACAAGTTTGCCTTAAGAAGGCTAGCACAAACTGGAATACAAATCGAAAGAGGCGCAGGCCTCCTGCCTGGGATCCTCCTAACTACTCCTGGTCGTCATCAGCAGGCTGCACGTAGTAGTAGGCACCTCCAGCATAGTAGGAGTCATCGTCGAAGGTGGCGTCTGGCTCCTGGACTCCAGCATCTGGTTGCGACAACCAGAAAGAAAGGTAAGGGGGAAAAAGGGGGGAGAAAGCAACCGTGAGTACTCATCCAAAGTACTCACAAGCAAGGAACTACACTACATATGCATGGGTATATGTGTAAAGGGCCATATCAGTGGACTGAACTGCAGAATGCCAGAATAAGAGGGGGATAGCTAATCATGTCGAAGACTACGCTTCTGGCAGCCTCTGTCTTGCAGCATGTAGAAGAGAGTAGATTGAAGTCCTCCAAGTAGCATCTCCAAGTAGCATCTCTAGTAGCATCGCATAGCATAATCCTACCCGGCGATCCTCCCCTCGTCGCCCTGTGGAAAAGCGATCACCGGGTTGTCTGTGGAACTTGGAAGGGTGTGTTTTATTAAGTATCCGGTTCTAGTTATCATAAGGTCAAGGTACAACTCCAAGTCGTCCTGTTACCGAAGATCACGGCTATTCGAATAGATTAACTTCCCTGCAGGGGTGCACCAACTTACCCAACACGCTTGATCCCATTTGGCCGGACACACTTTCCTGGGTCATGCCCGGCCTCGGAAGATCAACACGTCGCAGCCCCACCTAGGCAAAACAGAGAGGCCAGCACGGCGGTCTAAACCTAAGCGCACAGGGGTCTGGGCCCATCGCCCATAGCACACCTGCACGTTGCGAGGGCGGCCGGAAGCAGACCTAGCCTAGCAGGCGTTCCAGTCCAATCCGGCGCGCGCCGCTCCGTCGCTGACGTCTGAAGTGCTTCGGCTGATACCACGACGCTGGGATACCCATAACTACTCCCACATAGATGGTTAGTGCGTATAGGCTCGTAGCCAACTCAGATCAAATACCAAGATCTCGTTAAGCGTGTTAAATATCCGCGAACGCCGAACAGGGCCAGGCCCACCTCTCTCCTAGGTGGTCTCAACCTGCCCTGTCGCTCCGCCACAAAGTAACAGTCAGGGGCCGTCAGGAACCCAGGCCCACCTCTACCGGGATGGAGCCACCTGTCCTTTCAGCCCCCTCATCAGAATCACTTGCGGGTACTCATTGAGCTGACCCGACTTTAGTCACCATATGTATAGTATGTATGTATGTATAGTATATACCCGTGATCACCTCCCGAGTGATCACGGCCCAATAGTATAGCAAGGCAGACTGACAAGAATGTAGGGCCAATAATGATAAACTAGCATACTATACTAAGCATCTAGGATTGCGGGTAAGGTATCAATGACTGTAGCAACAATGACAGGCTATGCATCAGAATAGGATTAATGGAAAGCAGTAACATGCTACACTACTCTAATGCAAGCAGTATAGAGGAGAATAGGCGATATCTGGTGATCAAGGGGGGGGGGCTTGCCTGGTTGCTCTGGCAAGAGAGAGGGGTCGTCAACTCCGTAGTTGAACTGGGGCATCAGCATCGT
>NC_041386.1:450676735-450677463 GCF_002162155.2 Triticum dicoccoides
CATAGCAAACAAGTGCATAACAGGATAACAGGCAGAGCTAGACGTGTTCTAACGCGGTATGAGGTGATACCGGTGAAGGGGGGAAGCATCCGGGAAGTATTCCCGGGGTTCCGTGTTTTCGGACGAAGGAGCCGGAGGGGGGAAAGTTGCGAGTTAGATAGGTTAGGGGGGTGTGGCGGACGAACGGGTTGCGTATCCGGAATTGTCTCGTCGTTCTGAGCAACTTTTATGTTGAAAATAATTTAATCCGAGTTACGGATTAAAAGATATGATTTTCTAACAATTTTATTAGTTTCTGGAATTTAATTAATTATCTAATTTAATTCGAAATTGGATTTATGACATCAGCATGATGTCATGCTGACGTCAGCAGTCAAGAGGGATTGACTGGTCAACCTGACCAGTGGGTCCCACTGGTCAGTGACACATTTTTATTAAACATTTTAATTAACCTAATTAGTATTAATTAGGGGGGGTCGGCCCCACTGTCATACTAATTAATTAATTGTTATTTTTATTATTGTTTTTCTTTAATTCCCTCTTTTTTAACGTTCTGTGGGTGGGGCCCCACTGTCATAGGGCCAGGGGGTTATGCGGGTTACGGTTGCTGGGGGACGGGCGTGCGGGCGCTGGGCCGTTTGGGCGCACGCCCAGGCTACCAGGGGGGCGCCGGCCACGGTGGGGCGCCGGCCACGGCAGGGCGCCGGAGCAGCGGGCGGCGCCAGCAA
>NC_041386.1:450678764-450685855 GCF_002162155.2 Triticum dicoccoides
TTTTTTTGTTTGTCTTTTGTTTTTGTTTCTTTTTTTATCTCTTTTCTTTTATTTATTTTCTTTTACTGTTTTAATTCAACTTAGGGCATTTAAGTATTTTATAAATGTGTGTTTTCTTTACTATAATTACCTATGCCATTTTTGGCACTGCCCGAACATTTTGTTTCAATATTTGAAAACTTTCGCCGTTTGACATTTGTTTGAATTTGAATTTGACGCGGTTTGAACTAACGGACGTTTAGCAACAATAATCAGGATGACGTGGCATGCTTAGCGTGGGGATTACTGTAGCAAGATTATCCGGGCTTTACAAATCTCCTCCACTACAAGAAATCTCGTCCCGAGATTTAGGAGGGGAGTAAGGGGGGAGGAATTGGGTTACGGAAAATCTAACGGATCTTCTCGGTCTTGGTTGCTCTTCTCGAAGAGGTTGAGCCCTCTTGTTGATGTCTTCATTTCTCTGCTTTAGGTCGTCATGATGAAGTCTTCATCCTTTCTTCGGGGTCTCATCGTACTTATGAAAAATGATCAAGGTTATCTTCAGTGGAACTGACCTCTACAAGGTCATGTATCTGGTAGAGAACATACGGGAGGGTGACGAATAGTAACTCTCGAATTGAAACTTAAGAAATTATCGAGAGTAAAGTGAGGAGGTGCAAAATAGAAGTTTCAAGCGCTTAGGCAATCGTTCGTTGCCGTAAACGAAGTGTGAAAGAGGGTTCAAAGCAATGGGAATTAGTATTGCGTTTGATACCATAATAGATCACTAGGCAGGCGGCCTGTGAATTAAATACAAAGCCAAGCATGGGGAATAACCATTAGCAACAGGATTGTGCAGGTGAGTCAGGTTTTGATCCTGTGAAACTGTGGGTTATGGGCCCACCATGTGGGTTAAAGTAAGAAGGGCAGCGACATGTTGCATGGTCATGCAAGCAAGGCATGTCAGAGGCTAGCCTGTCGATTATGTCGGCAACCACGTCGGTACCAAGGGCGAGGGACGAAGAGAACCATTTTCCTGCTCGTTGAACGAGGCGGACCAATAGGCAAGGTTCCCATCCATCGGTGGCTACCAGAATGTCATCAACAAAAGTAACAGGGCCTTACTGACAGAATTGCACTCTGAGGTGTTAACATAAGCAGGGGATTAATACTGCTTAGTTCATAATGATCACCAGAAAGTTTAGACAAAACAATGGAAAGGAAAAGGTGTTTATCAGATTAACAACTCAATGGAAAGGGGAATGTGTTTAAACACCTATTTCAGGGGTATATCCTTTCCAAGGGCAAGCGGAGCATGATGTACATGACAGGATAGAAAGTAGAAAACCATTAAGGTAAGGATAAGGGATTTCATGGTATTACCCATACAACGGTGTCTGGATAATTGAGCAAGAAAACATTTAGCATTGGGCTTCAAATGTTCTTGTCGAAAATCGGAGTACCACAGACATGCTTCGAGATAGCATTGACATGGTCAACAGGAAGATCAAACTTTGAAAACAAAAAGGATCCACGAGGAACAACTTATAAAATAGGTCTTACCATTTCCTCCAGGAAGAATGGTTGTCCTTGCAAAAGAAATTATAACGATAGGTCCTCCACCCAGGGGGGGAGGGGTGCTAGGCATGACATCATCTTACCGGGTCATAAAAGACCAGTGTTATAACTCTTGGAAAAATGTTCCAACCATCATATCTGATCGAGATTCAGATCTGATCGGTGTTAGGATACCTTGGACTCAGGATGCCTGAGAAGGAAAGGTGCAAAACAAATTGACGAGATGACATTGTAAGATTCTCGGGAAATCTACTACGGAAGCGAGTTCCGAAATAGGAG
Organism: Triticum dicoccoides; assembly: GCF_002162155.2. NCBI lineage: Eukaryota > Viridiplantae > Streptophyta > Magnoliopsida > Poales > Poaceae > Triticum > Triticum dicoccoides. Next base: position 450,680,601 of record NC_041386.1, read on the forward strand.
CTCATCATTAAACCCATGAAGGGATAAGATGGTAGCTGATGATCTCAGCGACAATTCATCGAGGTCTCCAAAAGATGGTTTCCACAATTAAGTGAACAAGGAGATAACATTAGTCAGATCAAATGGTATAATGATGTATGCTCGAGGGAAACATACACAATTAAACATTGGTTGAAAGGTGCACCCAAAATATGGGCTGGGTTGCACAACCAACATCGGAATGGTGATTCAATAATCGATAGTCTAAGAATGAACAGCCGACCATTAACTTCAAAGCAATAGGGTTGCTAGAAGTTTTGGAATTACACATCACAGTCCATTTGTCGGTGGTTAGAAATAACACGGTGACCAGGAAAAGAATGGTGATGGTGATAAGTATCACTTGTATCAAGAATTCTCCAGAGGTGGTGAAATTCTCACAACATTGAGGACATAAGAGATGCTAATGTCCAAGGTAAAGAAGAACAATTACTGGTTAGTAAGGAACTCAAGGTATAACACAGAACACGAACAAGTTTATGTTGCACGAAAGGCAATAAAGTGGTCGATGATAACACAATTCACAGAGAGCAAGGGTGGTATTTCTCATCAAGAATCCGATAGATATCTTGGAAGAGCATCAGAATGTTGATGATGATCATGATAAATTTTGTCAAGAGGTTTCATGAAGATGTAATCGGTCGGTGATGACATCAAGTCAAAGGAATGATGGAGCGAAATGCCCTTGGGACCATGAGTACGACACAAACTCGAATTCAAGCTTGTCGTTCAAAGTGGAACTATAAGACGAGAAAATCGGCATAAGCTTAGCTCATCATCAAAAGTTGCGCTCCGGAATTAAGGGCCCGGTAGCACAGTTAAAATTAGCACGATAATGATGTAGCCGATTAGGCTAGGAATGACTTGAAGGATTATTAAACTCATAAGTAATGAAAATTACTTAGAGTTAAATGAATCGGATTACATACTCGATTCACTTAACGGTGTTCTCGAGTGTTTAATAACTCAGGCCCGTGAAAAATTGGAACCAGTGAGAATGTAGCACTTGATGGAGGACTCATAAGAAGTGATGTAGTTCCATGATAATCTCGAGATACCAGGGGGTAATACTCGATGACAGATCAAAGTAGAGGTTGGACTGGGGCATTGATCCGCAAAAGACAAATGTTTAAACTTGCCCGAGAAATGGGAACAAAGAAGAACAATATGGTCGAAACCATAACTACGAGGGGTCCAATTTAATAACACCAAAAGAATTACTCGAATGAGTAAATATTTGGCAAGAAGCTTCCATGATAAGTTCCACATCGGGTCCATGGGCATGAACGCAGAGTTCAAGGTCGACTCCCACTTCTCCAATGCACACCCTTTCATTCACTTCTCGCTTTCGATGAAGTTGTAGTGTTGAAATATTATCTGGCAAAATACCAGAAGAGTATGACTCGTGAAAACTTTCGAGTTCACACATATTAAAGAAGGCATAGGTTCAACCCATCGGGGCATCTTAGAACATATACCACAAGTTTCAAAAGTAAATACACAAGCTCGAAAGCAGAGCATGGTTGGCCAAGCAGAGGATACAATTTACCAAAGGCAATATACACCCGTGGAAAGGCTCCCAAGGTTATTGAATATGAAGGACGATGTCGGATGAAATCCAACAATGGATTGGGCAATCCACAACGGAGCTGATGTGAGTATCTGTACTCAATCAGAGGAAGAAAGATTGCACGGGCATCAGATTATAGAACATCTGAATAATTCGATGCTTAGATAACAAAGGAATTATGATTTCCAAAACAAGGGATCAGAAGCAGACACTCTGATCAAGGATGGATAAGTTGGATAGACCAGAGGCACAATTGACGACAAATAGTTTGGTCCAGAACCAGCTCATGTTCAGAATGACGTCTGAGCGGGAAGATAAATTAGAAGGGTCGATTGATGATTGTGTGCATTCGCACACATGTTGAATCAATAGGATTAAAATGATGGTGTCTAAGGATACTAACAAATATTGCCAGACATATGGAAAGCATCCATAATGCAAGCAGACAAGTATTGCAGACCAATAAGCTACTGAGGAATTTTGGAGGATCAAATAGTATTTCAAAGACCATTGTGAAACACATGAACAACTGGGGATGAGTGGATACTCGATAAGGGCGAGAAATTATCCGTAGGGGTATTCAGGTGGAAAGGAACTGCAAGGCAGTAGGCACAAAGTATTCTCGGATCAACAGAGAGAATTTCAGGGTATCTTCCAATGACAAGATCAACTGGGAACAAAAGTAAGAACAACAGATGTATGTATTTATCCATAGGGATATTTTGGTGATAGGGAATTGCAAAAGCAACGGACACAAATTCTCGGGTTACAGCGGAGAGTATCTTCAGGGTCTTCACGTGCAGCAGACGATCATCAATAATAAGGGGCTCTCCGGGTGAAAGTGATAATGAGATCCTAATGTTAGATTTAGCAAAATCCATTTAACCCGAATAGAAGAGAGATCAGAGTCCCAGAGTATAGACAAGGAGTAAAAGATCCTAATACCACCCAATGGCGACGTGGGCCCATGGGCCGCACAGCCATGTCAGTAAAAGTTTTGTAAAGTCTAGACTCGACTTCGGCCAAGGAGTTGGAAGGGGGATTCCTACAGGCAGTCGGCTCTGATACCAACTTGTGACGCCCCCGATTCAATCGTACACTAATCATGCACGCAAATGTGTACGATCAAGATCAGGGACTCACGGGGAGATATCACAACACAACTCTAAAAACATAAATAAGTCATACAAGCATCATAATACAAGCCAGGGGCCTCGAGGGCTCGAATACAAGTGCTCGATCATAGACGAGTCAGTGGAAGCAACAATATCTGAGTACAGACATAAGTTAAACAAGTTTGCCTTAAGAAGGCTAGCACAAACTGGAATACAAATCGAAAGAGGCGCAGGCCTCCTGCCTGGGATCTCCTGGTCGTCATCAGCGGGCTGCATGTAGTAGTAGGTACCTCCAGCATAGTAGGAGTCGTCGTTGAAGGTGGCGTCTGGCTCCTGGACTCCAGCATCTGGTTGCGACAACCAGAAAGCAAGGAAAGGGGGAAAAAGGGGGGAGAAAGCAACCGTGAGTACTCATCCAAAGTACTCGCAAGCAAGGAACTACACTACATATGCATGGGTATATGTGTAAAGGGCCATATCAGTGGACTGAACTGCAGAATGCCAGAATAAGAGGGGGATAGCTAATCTTGTCGAAGACTACGCTTCTGGCAGCCTCTGTCTTGCAGCATGTAGAAGAGAGTAGATTGAAGTCCTCCAAGTAGCATCTCCAAGTAGCATCTCCAATTGCATCGCATAGCATAATCCTACCCGGCGATCCTCCCCTCGTCGCCCTGTGGAAAAGCGATCACCGGGTTGTCTGTGGAACTTGGAAGGGTGTGTTTTATTAAGTATCCGGTTCTAGTTATCATAAGGTCAAGGTACAACTCCAAGTCGTCCTGTTACCAAAGATCACGGCTATTCGAATAGATTAACTTCCCTGCAGGGGTGCACCAACTTACCCAACACGCTTGATCCCATTTGGCCGGACACACTTTCCTGGGTCATGCCCGGCCTCGGAAGATCAACACGTCGCAGCCCCACCTAGGCAAAACAGAGAGGCCAGCACGCCGGTCTAAACCTAAGCGCACAGGGGTCTGGGCCCATCGCCCATAGCACACCTGCACGTTGCGAGGGCGGCCGGAAGCAGACCTAGCCTAGCAGGCATTCCAGTCCAATCCGGCGTGCGCCGCTCCGTCGCTGACGTCTGAAGTGCTTCGGCTGATACCACGACGCTGGGATACCCATAACTACTCCCACGTAGATGGTTAGTGCGTATAGGCTCGTAGCCAACTCAGATCAAATACCAAGATCTCGTTAAGCGTGTTAAATATCCGCGAACGCCGAACAGGGCCAGGCCCACCTCTCTCCTAGGTGGTCTCAACCTGCCTTGTCGCTCCGCCACAAAGTAACAGTCAGGGGCCGTCGGGAACCCAGGCCCACCTCTACCCGGATGGAGCCACCTGTCCTTTCAGCCCCCTCATCAGAATCACTTGCGGGTACTCATCGAGCTGACCCGACTTTAGTCACCATCTGTATAGTATGTATGTATGTATAGTATATACCCGTGATCACCTCCCGAGTGATCACGGCCCAATAGTATAGCAAGGCATACTGATAAGAATGTAGGGCCAATAATGATAAACTAGCATACTATACTAAGCATCTAGGATTGCGGGTAAGGTATCAATGACTGTAGCAACAATGACAGGCTATGCATCAGAATAGGATTAACGGAAAGCAGTAACATGCTACACTACTCTAATGCAAGCAGTATAGAGGAGAATAGGCGATATCTATCGATCAAGGGGGGGGCTTGCCTGGTTGCTCTGGCAAGAGAGAGGGGTCGTCAACTCCGTAGTCGAACTGGGGCATCAACATCGTCACGGGGTCTACCGAAGAGAAGAGGGGGGGAGAAACAGTAAATACATAGCAAACAAGTGCATAACAGGATAACAGGCAGAGCTAGACGTGTTCTAACGCGGTATGAGGTGATACCGGTGAAGGGGGGAAGCATCTGGGAAGTATTCCCGGGGTTCCGTGTTTTCGGACGAAGGAGCCGGAGGGGGGAAAGTTGCGAGTTCGATAGGTTAGGGGGGGTGTGGTGGACGAACGGGTTGCGTATCCGGAATTGTCTCGTCGTTCTGAGCAACTTTCATGTTGAAAATAATTTAATCCGAGTTACGGATTAAAAGATATGATTTTCTAACAATTTTATTAGTTTCTGGAATTTAATTAATTATCTAATTTAATTCGAAATTGGATTTATGACATCAGCATGATGTCATGCTGATGTCAGCAGTCAACAGGGATTGACTGGTCAACCTGACCAGTGGGTCCCACTGGTCAGTGACACATTTTTATTAAACATTTTAATTAACCTAATTAGTATTAATTAGGGGGGTGGGCCCTACTGTCATACTAATTAATTAATTGTTATTTTTATTATTGTTTTTCTTTAATTCCCTCTTTTTTTAACGTTCTGTGGGTGGGGCCCCACTGTCGTAGGGCCAGGGGGTTATGCGGGTTACGGTTGCTGGGGGACGGGCGTGCGGGCGCTGGGCCATTTGGGCGCACGCCCAGGCTACCAGGGGGGCACCGGCCACGGCAGGGCGCCGGAGCAGCGGGCGGCGCCAGCAAAGGCTGGCGCAAGA
>NC_041386.1:450685865-450686544 GCF_002162155.2 Triticum dicoccoides
TGCGGGCGCTGGGCCGTTTGGGCGCACGCCCAGGCTACCAGGGGGGCGCCGGCCACGGCGGGGCGCCGGCCACGGCAGGGCGCCGGAGCAGCGGGCGGCGCCAGCAAAGGCAGGCGCAAGAGGGGGGGCGGCGTCTGTGGGCACACAAGGGGAAGGTCGGAGTGGGGCGGGCGAGTGGCCATGAGTGTGGCGGACGCGGTGGCCGTGGGTGGTCGCGGTCGGGGCCGGGACGGAGCTAGGCGCGCGCCGGGGAGGAGGAGGAGAGGTGCTCACAGGGAGGGGCACGTAGGGCCTAGGCAGTGGGGGTTGAGGAAGAGGACGGTGAGGTGGCCTCCTGTGACAGTGACGTCGACGTCCAGGGAGCGGCGAGGCGCGTTGGAGACCGGTCGTGGGGGAAGTTGGGGAGGCGAGCGACGGGTCGGCGGCAGGAGGGGCGACGGCGGAGGCGTCCCGCGCGGCGTCGAGGCGAGGAGGAGACGAGGACGACGGGGCGGCACCGTGGCGCTGGGAGGCGGTTTGGCGACGGAGAGGAGGGGCGAGGAGGCCATGACGACAGCAGGCAACGGCGATCTAGGGCGGAGACGGGGAGATCGCCGGCGACGGGGGTCGAGCTGCGGGGGATCGATCCCGATCCAGATCGGATCGGGGGAGGGGGAGTGGGAGCGAGTGGGGAATGGGT
>NC_041386.1:450686554-450735397 GCF_002162155.2 Triticum dicoccoides
CGTCGGGGGTCGAGCTTCGGGGGATCGATCCCGATCCAGATCGGATCGGGGGAGGGGGAGTGGGAGCGAGTGGGGAATGGGTTAGGGTTTCGGGTGTCGTGGGGGGGGGGTTATGGATGGGGAGTGGCCGGCTGGGGCCTGGTGGTGGCCCAGTTGGGCCTTTGGTCAGCTGGGCCGAAGCCCCGGGGGGGTTTCTCTTCTGGTTTTTTTGTTTGTCTTTTGTTTTTGTTTCTTTTTTTCTCTTTTCTTTTATTTATTTTCTTTTACTGTTTTAATTCAACTTAGGGCATTTAAGTATTTTATAAATGTGTGTTTTCTTTACTATAATTACCTATGCCATTTTTGGCACTGCCCGAACATTTTGTTTCAATATTTGAAAACTTTCACCGTTTGACATTTGTTTGAATTTGAATTTGACGCGGTTTGAACTAACGGACGTTTAGCAACAATAATCAGGATGACGTGGCATGATTAGCGTGGGGATTACTATAGCAAGATTATCCGGGCGTTACACCCTAGTGACAAGCATTAAGCATAGCAAAGTCATAGCAACATCAATCTCAGAACATAATGGATACTAGGGATCAAACCCTAACAAAGCTAACTCGATTGCATGATAAATCTCATCCAACCCATCACCGTCCAGCAAGCCTATGATGGAATTACTCACGCACGGCGGTGAGCATCATGAAATTGGTGATGGAGGATGGTTGATAATGACGACGGCGACGAATCCTCCTCTCCGGAGGCCCGAACGAACTCCAGATCAGCCCTCCCGAGAGGTTTTAGGGCTTGGCGGCGGCTCTGTATCGTAAAACACGATGATTTCTTCTCTCTGATTTTTTCTCTCTGAAAGCAAATATATAGAGTTGGAGTTGGCGTCGGAGGTCATCCAGGGGGCCCACGAGGTAGGGGGAGCGCCCTAGGGGGGGGGGGTGCCCCCCATCCTCGTGAGAAGGGTGTGGGCCCCTGGTCTCCATCTTTGGCGAGGATTTTTTATTATTTTTTCTAAGATGTTCCGTGGAGTTTCATGTCATTCCGAGAATATTTGTTTTTTGCACATAAAACAACACCATGGCAATTCTGTTGAAAATAGCATCAGTCCGGGTTAGTTCCATTCAAATCATACAAGTTGGAGTCCAAAACAAGGGCAAACGTGTTTTGAAAAGTAGATACGACGGAGACGTATCAACTCCCCCAAGCGTAAAGCCTTGCTTGTCCTCAAGCAATTCAGTTGACAAACTGAAAGAAAGAAAGAAAAAATTTTACAAACTCTGTTTGCTCTTGTTGTTGTAACTATGTCAAGCCAGTATTCAAGTTTTCAGCATAGATCATAACTAACCACATTTGCAATAATTCTCAGGTCTCACAATTACTCATATCAATAGCATAATCAACTAACAAGTCATAATAATAAATCTCGGATGACAACACTTTCTCAAAACAATCATAATATGATATAACAAGACGGTATCTCGCTAGCCCTTTCTGAGACCGCAAAACATAAATGCAGAGCACCTTTAAAGATCAAGGACTGACTAGACATTGTAATTCATGGTAAAAGAGATCCAATCATAGTCATACCCAATATAACTTAACAGTGATGAATGCAAATGACGGCTGTGCTCTCCAGCTAGTGCTTTTTAATAAGAGGGTGATGACTCAACATAAAAGTAAATGGATAGGCCCTTCGCAGAGGGAAGCAGGGATTTGTAGAGGTGCCAGAGCTCGGTTTTGAAATAGAGATAAATTGTATTTTGAGTGGTATACTTTCATTGTCAACGTAACAACTAAGAGATGGTGATATCTTCCATGCTAAACACATTATAGGCGGTTCCCAAACAGAATGGTAAAGTTTATACTCCCCCTCCACCAACAAGCATCAATCCATGGCTTGCTCGAAACAACGAGTGCCTCCAACATTTAATTTTGATTTAGTTTGCATAAAGCATGGGACTGGGCATCCCGGTGACCAGCCATTTTCTCATGAGTGAGGAGCGGAGTCCAGTCCTCTTGAGAATAACCCGCCTAACACGGAAGATACAGACAGCCTTGGTTGATACATGAGCTATTCGAGCATACAAAACAAAATGTTTATTTGAAGGTTTAGAGTTTGGCACATACAAATTTACTTGGAACGGCAGGTAGATACCGCATATAGGAAGGTATGGTGGACTCATCTGGAATAACTTTGGGGTTTAAGGGATTGGATGCACAAGCAGTATTCCCGCTTAGTACAAGTGAAGGCTAGCAAAAGACTAGGAAGCGACCAACTAGAGAGCGACAACAGCCATGTACATGCATTAATATTAATAAACATTGGATGCAAGCATGAGTAGGATATAATCCACCATGAACATAAATATCGTGAAGGCTATGTTGATTTTGTTTCAACTACATGCGTGAACATGTGCGAAGTCAAGTCACTTAAATCATTCAAAGGAGGATACCACCCCATCATACGACATCATAATCATCTCAATAGCATGTTGGCACACAAGGTAAACCATTTTAACTCATAGCTAATAAAGCATGGCACAAGCAACTATGATCTCTAATTGTCATTGCAAACATGTTTATTCATAATAAGCTGAATCAAGAACAGGGGACTCATCATATTTACAAAAACAAAAGAGGTCGAGTTCATACCAGCTTTTCTCATCTCAGTCAGTCCATCATATATCATCATAATTGCCTTTCACTTGCACGACTGAACGGTGTGAATAATAATAAGAGTGTACATGCATTGGACTAAGCTAGAATCTGCGAGCATTCAATAAACAAGAGAAGACAAGGCAATATGGGCTCTTGGTTAAATCAACAATAATGCATATAAGAGCCACTTCAACAATTTAATTATGGTCTTCTCCTACTAACCCCCAAAGAAAAGAAAAGAAATAAAACTATTTACACGGGAAAGCTCCCAACAAGCAAAAGAAGAACGGGAAATATTTTTGGGTTTTCTTTTTAATTATTACTACTACAGCAGAAAAATAAACTACTACTATTTTTTTTTGTTTTTCTTAAGGTTTAACAAACACACAAGAAGAAAGCAGGAAGAGAAAAATAAACTAGCATGGATATTACAGTGAAAAAGTATGAGCACCGACATCTAGCAATGAGTGTGTGTGAGCATAAATGTAATGTCGGTGAGAAATACATACTCCCCCAAGCTTAGGCTTTTGGCCTAAGTTGGTCTATGGCCACGGCTGGCCTGGCGGATATCCATAGTAATAGTTGTTGGGGTCGTACTATGATGAAGAGGAATAGTTGGGATCACACTGTGATGAAGAAGAAGACTTTGACTGCCACTGGCTGACAGTCATCTCTGGATCCCAAGAATAAACAGATTGTCGTGGAGGCTCATCTTGTGGTTCCTGTTCCGGGGCTGGTGCATGATTCTTGTAAGCTTGGACGGCAGCCCACGTAACGAGGTAGGGTCCTACAAAATTAAACAAAGAAGGAGCAGGTAGGATAATAGTCTCAGGATGATGTTTGTTAAAGAACAATTGATATTTAAGCTCTCCTGCCCTATTCTTAACAATAAAATCATGTGCCACCATACTTTTATGATCTAGATAAACACGGGGCAACACCTTTTCTTCCTTCTCAGCATGCCTAATACGTATGTTAAAATGTGCAGCTAGGCGGGTGGCATAGACGCCTCCAAAGATGGGACCTTTAGTACGGTTCATACTTAACCGTCTAGCAATAATACCGCCCATACTAAAGTGTTATCACTGTATAAACCGTGGTGCAGAATAATTATATCAGGGATACTAAGGTTTCCACTGTTTCCGCGTCCAATTAAACCACGACTAGCAAATAAACGTAAAACAGGAAAATGTATGCTAGTGATTCGTGCATCGGAAACCTTTCTAGTTTCTCCTACAGTGATAGTATCAATAAACCCAGCCACATCATCATGATGTGGTTCTCCTGTCTTGCCCTCAAAAGGGATTAAAAAAATCCGACAGAAATCATAAAGTGACATCTCCTTATGCTCATCATATAAATGAAACTCCACCGTAGGTGGTGAGTTCCTAGAATGAAAATGAAAGTTTTGCACAAAAGTATTTGTGAGTAAGAGATACTGATCGCATTGGTCATGGAGGAAAGCGGTGAGGCCTGCATTGTGAGCCAATTCATGAAAATATTCATAGATACCGGCTGCTCTCAAGAAATCTTCAGAAGGCCATTCACACGCCCGAATCTCCACGATGCGCGGCAAATTATACTTAGGCTTCGGTGCCTTTTCCTTCGAGCTTTGGCTCGACGAGCCCCTCAAAAATCTCCTCATTATTTTTCTGAAACAATCTTAAATTTTTAGTAACTTCAAACAAAAGTGAACCAACTTCAATAATATTGATAGCAACTATCCCTACAAGTGCCTAGAGCCTATATCAAGCATTAGAACTACTTGGAACCATATAAATTTGACATGCAAGCTCAAGAACATGGTCACCTATGCAGCACAAATTTGTAAAGAATAAAGCACTAGAACAAAAACTAATTGGACCAATGGAGGAGTCACATACCAAGGAACAATCTCCCCAAGCAGTTTTGCGAGAGGTGCTTTGAGCAAGGAGATCGAAAATCACAACAAAAGTGGATGGAACTCGTGCTTGAGTTGGTTTTTTGGGTTTGTGTGAGACAGAGGAAGAAGATGGGTGCTGGGATAAGTGGAGGAGGGCCACCGTGGGCCCACGAGGCAGGGGGGCGCGCCCTATAGGGGGGGGGGCGCCCACCACCCTCGTGGCCAGGTGGCAGCTCCTCCTGCGGTAATTTTTGCACAGTAAATCCTCAAATATTCCCGAAAAAATCATATTAAATTGGCATGTAATTCTGAGGACTTTTATTTTCGGGATATTTTTATATTGCACGGATAAGTCAGGAAACATACAGAAAATACTATTTTTACTTCATTTAATATAAATAACAAAAAGTAAAAGTGGGGTACAGAAGTTTGTGCTTCTAGTTTCATCCATCTCATGCTCATCAAAAAGAATCCACTAATAAGGTTGATCAAGTCTAGTTAACAAACTCATTCCGATAATCATGAAACCGGGGAAATTTTGAATAGCACTAAGTTACCTCAACGGGGATATGCACATCCCCAATAATAAGAATATCATATTTCTTCTTGACAGTAGGAAGAGGAAATTCAAAACCTCCAAATATAATCGATGGAAATTTTCCAATAGAGTTGATACTATGAACTTGAGGTTGTTTCCTTGGAAAGTGTACCGTATGCTCATTACCATTAACATGAAAGGTGACATTGCCTTTGTTGCAATCAATAACAGCCCCTGCAGTATTAAGAAAAGGTCTTCCAAGAATAATAGACATACTATCATCCTCGGGAATATCAAGTATAACAAAGTCCATTAAAATAGTAACGTTTGCAACCACAACAGGAACATCCTCACAAATACCGACAGGTATAGCAGTTGATTTATTAGCCATTTGCAAAGATATTTCAGTAGGTGTTAGCTTATTCAAGTCAAGTCTATGATATAAAGAGAGAGGCATAACACGAACACCGGCTCCAAGATCACATAAAGCAGTTTTAATATAATTTCTTTTAATGGAGCAAGGTATAGTAGGTACTCTGGGATCTCCATGTTTCTTTGGTATTCCACCCTTAAAAGTATAATTAGCAAGCATGGTGGAAATTTCAGCTTCTGGTATCTTTCTTTTTATTAGTAATGATATCCTTCATATATTTAGCATAAGGATTTGTTTTGAGCGCATCAGTTAATCTCATACGCAAAAAGATAGGCCTAATCAGTTCAGCAAAGCGCTCAAAATCCTCATCATCCTTTTTCTTGGATGGTTTCGGAGGAAAAGGCATGGGTTTCTGAACCGAAGGTTCCCTTTCCTTACCATGTTTCCTAGCAACAAAGTCTCTTTTATCATAACGTTGATTCTTTGATTGTGGGTTATCAAGATCAACAGCAGGTTCAGTTTCTACATCATTATCATTACTAGGTTGAGCATCATCATTAACAGTTTTACTAGGTTCATGTTCATTACCAGATTGTGTTTCAGCATCAGACATAGAGATATCATTTGGATTATCAGGTGGTTCAGCAATGAGTTCACTAGAAGTTTGCACATTTCTATCATTTTTCTTCTTCTTCTTTTTAGAAGAACTAGGAACATCAATATTATTTCTTTGAGAATCTAGCTCGATTCTCTTAGGGTGGCCTTCAGGATACAAAGGTTCCTGAGTCATTCTACCAGTTCTAGTAGCCACTCTAACAGCATAATCATTTTTCTTAATATTCATTTCATCAAGCACTTCTTTTTGAGCCTTAAGTACTTGTTCTACTTGAGTGGTAACCATAGAAGCATGTTTGCTAACAAGTTTAAGTTCACCTTTAATATCAGCCATATAATCACCCAAGCGTCTAACCATATATGCATTTTCTTTTAATTGTCTACCAAAATAAGCATTGAAGTCGTCTTGCTTAAACATAAAGTTATCAAACTCATCCAAGCACTGACTAGCAATTTTAGTATGAGGGACTTCAGCTTTATCATATCTATAGAGAGAATTTACCTTTACTACATGTGTCGGGATATCGGGATCAGGAGGTTCTTCGGTAAATAAAGAATTAAGATCATATGTTTATTCAACAGGCGGTGAATTGAGACCATGTATTTCTTCAATAGGAGGTAAATTCTTAACATCTTCAGCTTTAATACCTTTTTCTTTCATAGATTTCTTTGCTTATTGCATATCTTCGGGACTGAGGAATAGAATACATCTCTTCTTCAGAGTTGGTTTAAGAATAGGCTTAGTAATTGGAGCAGGAGTTGGCTCAGGAGCTGGCTCGGGAGGTGCCCAATTATTTTCATTTGTCAACATATTATTCAATAGAATTTTAGCTTCATCCGGTGTTCTTTCCCTGAAAAGAGAACCATCACAACTATCCAGGTAATCTCTGGAAGCATCGGTTAGTCCATTATAAAAGATATCAAGTATTTCAGGTTTCTTAAGAGGATGATCAGTCAAAGCATTAAGTAACTTGAGAAGCCTCCCGCAAGCTTGTGGGAGACTCTCTTCTTTAATTTGCACGAAGTTGTATATTTCCCTCAAAGTAGCTTGTTTCTTATGAGCAGGGAAATATTTAGCAGAGAAGTAATAAATCATAACCTTGGGACTATGCACACAACCAGGATCAAGAGAATTAAACCATATCTTAGCATCACCCTTTAATGAGAACGGAAATATTTTGAGTATATAGAAGTAACGCGATCTCTCATCATTAGTGAACAGGGCAGCTATATCATTTAACTTAGTAAGATGTGCCACAACAGTTTTAGATTCATAGCCGTAGAACGGATCAGATTCAACCAAAGTAATTATATCAGGATCAATAGAGAATTCATAATCCTTATCAGGAACACATATAGGTGAAGTAGCAAAAGCAGGGTCGGGTTTCATTTTATCTCTAAGTGATTCTTTGTTCCATTTAATTAATAACCTCTTAAGTTCATATCTATCTTTGCAAGCTAGAATAGCGACAGAAGATTCCATATCAAAAAGATAACCCTCAGGAATAACAGACATATTTTCATCATCACTGTCATCATCGTATTCAGATTCAATAATTTCTTTTTCTCTAGCCCTAGCAATTTGTTCATCAAGAAATTCACTAAGGGGCACAGTAGTATCATGCATAGAAGCAGTTTCATCATAAGTATCATGCATAGCAGAAGTGGCATCATCAATAACATGCGACATATCAGAACGAATAGCAGAAGCAGGTGCAGGTGTCGCAAACTTACTCATAACAGAAGGTGAATCAAGTGCGGAGCTAGATGGCAGTTCCATACCTCCCCTCGTAGTTGAGGGATAGATCTTGGTTTTTGGATATCTCAAGTTCTTCATAGTGTCCAGCAGATATAAATCCCAAGTGACTCAAAGAATAGAGCTATGCTCCCCGGCAACGGCGCCATAAATTGGTCTTGATAACCCACAAGTATAGGGGATCGCAACAGCTTTCGAGGGTAGAGTATTCAACCCAAATTTATTGATTCGACACAAGGGGAGCCAAAGAATATTCTCAAGTATTAGCAGCTGAGTTGTCAATTCAACCACACCTGGAAACTTAGTATCTGCAGCAAAGTGTTTAGTAGCAAAGTAATATGATAGTGGTGGTAGCAGCAACAAAATTAAAGACAGCAAAACTAATGTTTTTGGTATTTTGTAGTGATTGTAACAGTAGCAGCGGGAAAGTAAATAAGCGAGAACCAGTATATGGAAAACTCGTAGGCACCGGATCAGTGATGAATAATTATGCCGGATGCGGTTCATCATGTAACAGTCATAACATAGGGTGACACAGAACTAGCTCCAATTCATCAACGTAATGTAGGCATGTATTCCGTATATAGTCATATGTGCTTATGGAAAAGAACTTGCATGACATCTTTTGTCGTACCCTCCCGTGGCAGCGGGGTCCTATTGGAAACTAAGGGATATTAAGGCCTCCTTTTAATAGAGAACCGTAACAAAGCATTAGCACATAGTGAATACATGAACTCCTCAAACTATGGTCATCACCGGGAGTGGTCCCGATTATTGTCACTTCGGGGTTGCCGGATCATAACACATAGTAGGTGACTCTAGACTTGCAAGATAGGATCAAGAACTCACATATATTCATGAAAATATAATAGGTTCAGATCTGAAATCATGGCACTCGGGCCCTAGTGACAAGCTTTAAGCATAGCAAAGTCATAGCAACATCAATCTCAGAACATAATGGATACTAGGGATCAAACCCTAAGAAAACTAACTCGATTACATGATAAATCTCATCCAACCCATCACCGTCCAGCAAGCCTACGATGGAATTACTCACGCACGGCGGTGAGCATCATGAAATTGGTGATGGAGGATGGTTGATAATGATGACGGCGACGAATCCCCCTCTCCGGAGCCCCAAACGGACTCCAGATCAGCCCTCCCGAGAGGTTTTAGGGCTTGGCGGCGGCTCCGTATCGTAAAACGCGATGATTTCTTCTCTCTGATTTTTTCTCTCCGAAAGCAAATATATAGAGTTGGAGTTGGCATCGGAGGGCATCCAGGGGGCCCATGACATCTTTTTATTATTTTTTCTAAGATGTTCCGTGGAGTTTCAGGTCATTCCGAGAATATTTGTTTTCTGAACATAAAACAACACCATGGCAATTCTGTTGAAAACAACGTCAGTCCGGGTTAGTTCCATTCAAATCATACAAGTTAGAGTCCAAAACAAGGGCAAAAGTGTTTGGAAAAGTAGATACGACGCAGACGTATCAGGGAGCTACAAGAGGGAGAAATGACTCAAATTGACCACCAGGTTAAAATCTTTCATTCCAAGTCATAGACCGAGAGAGAGAAGAGAGGCATACCCGAGTGGTGAAGGAGTCATCGTCGGAGGAGGGACCACTGGAGAGGTCATTGAAGAAGACCATGGCAACCTCGGCGGTAGGATGCGAGACGGCGAGAGCGAGGAATCAAGCAAGGAAGCGGCTATAGCTTGGGAAGAAAGGAAGGAGGAAACAAGGGAAGTGTAACTTGTGGTCAAAGAGAAAAGGGGGTGGGGAAGGGGGCAGGGGTAGATATTTCGGTGGTAGGACAAAAATTTCGAAATGTGGAGGGAAACTTTGCACGCGGTGCCGCCGGAAACCATTCACTTTGAACGATTGTGTGCATCGCAAATGATTCTTCTACATTATGTGCATGGGATGAGTTTGATAATTCAAATTTTGGTGGAAACTTCCTCGGGTACGTCTTTGCGTAATTTAACATCGCTTGCTAATTTGGGCACACAAAAGAGCGTACAGCACACAGAGCACACTTACTCAATCAAGCAATTTTAATAATTAAACAAAGCCGTTGACCTAAACATTGCTCTAACAAAAGACCAACATTAAAAACAAACCCTAAGTATGCATAATTTTAACAAATCCTCCGCCGCGCCGGCCAATGCATCGCTGGTGTAAGACGAGATGTCGATGACTTGTCCTGGCGAAATGCTGCTGAGGGAGTCCTGGATTAGGCGATGTCCGTATGGCCGGACTATACCTTCAGCCGGACTCCTGGACTATGAAGATACAAGATTGAAGACTTCGTCCCGTGTCCGGGAGGGACTTTCCTTGGCGTGGAAGGCAAGCTTGGCGATACGGATATGCAGATCTTCTACCATTGTAACCGACTCTATGTAACCCTAACCCTATCCGGTGTCTATATAAACCGGAGGGTTTTAGTCCGTAGGACAACATACACATCAACAATCATACCATAGGCTAGCTTCAAGGGTTTAGCCTCCTCGATCTCGTGGTAGATCTACTCTTGTACTACCCATATCATCAATATTAATCAAGCAGGACGTAGGGTTTTACCTCCATCGAGAGGGCCCGAACCTGGGTAAAACTTCGTGTCCCTTGTCTCCTGTTACCATCCAGCCTAGACGCACAGTTCGGGACCCCCTACCCGAGATCCGCCGGTTTTGACACCGACATTGGTGCTTTCATTGAGAGTTCCTCTGTGTCGTCGCCGTCAGGCTCGATGACCCCTACGATCATCAATAGCGATGCAGTCCAGGGTGAGACCTTCCTCCCCCGACATATCTTTGTCTTCGGCGGCTTCGCACTGTGGGCCAATTCACTTGGCCGTCTGGAGTAGATCGAAAGCTACGCCCCTGGCCGTCGGGTCAGATTTGGAAGTTTAAACTACACGGCTGACATCCGCGGGGACTTGACCTTCGAAGGATTCGAGCCACGACCGAGTGCGCCGCACTGTCCCGACGAGCATGATCTAGCTCTGCCGCCGAACAGTGCCCTGGAGGCCGCACCCGCATCAGCTTCGACCCTTAATTCGGAGCCAACTGCGTCGATCGAGGATGGGCGGTCGGACGCCACCTCGGGGGCTGCGATCCCAATGGCGATTGAGACGAACACCAGCCCTGTACTCTGCGAGACTCGTGACTCCAAGGAGCGGGACTCCTCTCCGGACTCCAAACCCTCTGTGCCCCTGCCGATCGAATCCGATTGGGCGCCGATCATGGAGTTTACTGCCGCGGACATCTTTCAGCACTCGCCTTTCGGCGATATCCTGAAAACTCTAAAGTCTCTCTCTTTATCAGGAGAGCCCTGGCCGGACTACGGTCAGCAAGGTTGGGGTACGGACGATGAAGAAATTCAAAGCCCACCCACCACCCACTTTGTAGCCACTATCGACAATTTAACCGACATGCTCGACTTCGACTCCGAAGACATCGACGGTATGGACGCTGATGAAGGAGACGATGAAGAGCCAGCGCCTATTGGGCCCTGGAACGCCACCTCGTCATATGATGTATACATGGTGGATGCACCAAAATATGACGACGAGGAGCGGAAGGACGCACCGAAGGTTTGTTCCCTCGAAAAGCAGTCAAAGCGGCGACGCAAGCGCGCCCCAAATCCCGCCTCGATAGAAATAGCGATCACGCAGACCCAGTGCTGGAGCAGGGCGAACGGCTACCGGACAACGGCAATCCGGATAATCAAACCGAACAAACAAATCCTATCAAGGATAATGGTCCGGACGACATAACGCCGGACAAACACCCGGAGCAACAGACTGCCCGTAAAAGGCTTGTTTCCACCGCGAGGAGCCTGAAAAAGCAGAAACAAAGGCTCAAGGCCGCGCAAGACACACTCCAATTCAGATGGAGTAAAATACTCAGCACTGCAGCAAGGTACGGCGACAACCGCCCTTCCAAAAGCTACCCAAAGCGGAAGCTGCTGCCCGAATTCGATGAGGAGGCCTCAGAACCCCCACAACCAAATATCAAAGCAGCCACGTGGTCGGATAGACGACCCCTCTACCAACACAGAGCGGCATACAACGCCGCTCACAATACAATACGCGACCCATGCGAGGGCCCGCACCCAAAGGACGGCGCAACAAGATCCATCTATGGACCATGCAAGCGCGCCCCAGCATACAATGCAACACAACAAACATCCGAACAACGCGGTACACCCAGCTACAGGGGTGCCGCACACCCCCTATGTTTCACCGATGAGGTGCTGGACCTTGAATTTCCAGAGGGATTCAAGCCCGTAAACATAGAGGCATATGACGGAACAACAGACCCTGGGGTCTGGATTGAGGACTACATCCTTCACATCCATATGGCTCGAGGAGATGATCTCCATGCCATCAAGTACTTACCCCTCAAGCTCAAAGGGCCAGCTCGTCACTGGCTCAAAGGCCTCCCCGAAAGCTCCATTGGAAGTTGGGAAGAGCTCGAAGAGGCCTTTCGGGCTAATTTTCAAGGGACTTATGTCCGACCTCCGGATGCGGACGATTTAAGTCATATAACTCAACAGCCCGGAGAGTCGGCCGAAAAGCTTTGGAACATGTTTCTTACTAAAAAGAACTAGATTGTCGACTGTCCGGACGCCGAAGCCTCGGCAGCTTTCAAGCATAGCGTCCGTGACGAATGGCTCGCCAGACACCTCGGCCAAAATAAGCCGAGAACGATGGCCGCATTAACAAACCTCATGACCCGCTTTTGCGCGGGTGAGGACAGCTGGCTAGCCAGACGTAGCACCAGCGACCCGAGTACATCTGGAGTTAGAGATGGAAACAGGAAATCACGGCGCAACAGCAATAACAAACGCCAGAATAAAGAAGACAACACGAAGGGCGCGGCGGTCAATGCCGGATTCAAAAGCTCTCGGCCAGGTCAAAAGCTGCCCCCTAAAGGCACCAGGGATGAACTTTCCAGCCTCAACAAAATTCTGGACCAAGTATGTCAGATCCATAGTACCCCTGGTAAACTTGCTAATCATACCCACAGAAAATGTTGGGTCTTCAAGCAGTCCGACAAGCTCAACGCCGTACACAAGGGGGAGGATACACCAAGTGAAGACGAGGACGAGCCCCCCAAGCAAGACACGGGGGAACAAAAGAAATTTCCACCAGAAGTCAAAACAGTAAACGTGTTACACGTAATCAAGGAAAAAAACAATGCAACACTCCCAGGAAAGTATACCCAAGTGCCTATCACCACGAAGTCCTGCCACTGGACATCTCAACCGATCACTTTCGACCATCGCGATTACTCAGCAGGTATCCGACAAGCGGGATGGGCTGCCCTGGTATTAGACCCTGTAATTGGCGGATATCACTTCACAAGGGTCTTGATGGACGGCGGCAGTAGCCTAAACCTAATATATCAGGATACAATCCGCGGGATGGGGCTAGACCCAACACAAATTCGACATAGCAATACTACCTTTAAAGGAGTAACGCCAGGCCCAGGGGCCGCTGTACGGGCTCCCTCCTACTACAAGTTACATTCGGCTCCGCCGATAACTTCAGTCGCGAGCATTTAACTTTCCGCATCGCTCCCTTTCAAAGTGCCTATCAAGCACTGCTCGGACGCGAAGCTTTCGGTCACTTTAATGCAATACCACACTATGCCTCCCTCACACTCAAGATTCCTGGTCCACGTGGCATCATTACAGTGCACGGAAATATCAAGCGATCTCTGCGCGCCGAAGAGAGTGAGGCTTCCTTGGCCGCCGCACACTAAATGCGCCCGGAAAAACGAAAGCATCCAATAGGTCGTCAAGACCTCATATACAACTAATCAAGTCCGGCGCCGCTATTTATACAGAAATAAGTGGTCACACCCCTATTTGTCAATACAAGGGGCTCAACGCGTGCAGACAAGTGGCAATTTCTTATCATCTTGAATTATACATGGTTTCTTTAAAAACTATCCTTTTGCACGACAACTTTTTCACCTAAATTCCTCTCTTTTACAGACGATCACCGTGCTACACCCGTCCAGGATACGGCACAATGGAGACACAGGCGCAGACGTGCAGCAGGGACCCGTTCCAAGGATTCTTTTTAGATTAAGACCCTGCATAAACCTTTTTTACTGTCTCTTGTTGATACATATACACCGAAGGATGCTGACGTCTTGGCATGTGGCCACGCCAGAACAATGCACGTACCTGGACAAAAGGGGCTTCTTACAAAGGCCATTATGTAGGCCCGGTTTATACCACTAAGACCGAATACCTTAGGAGTGTTTGGCATCGCGAGTTCGGCCTTATATGCATCAGCTCCGAATCATTGTCTTCGGTCAAATGTTGGGTTTGCCCGGCTCCTGTGTTTTGGTGCCTTACGTTCCGCTTTACCGGCTAAGGTAGCACCAGGAGAACTACTGCGATTGTGCCCTGGTTCATCCGGATGAGCACCTCAGTGGAGAAAGCCGAAAACTGACTGTCATGATATAGCGTGAGACTGGTCAACCACTCGATGACCTGTCGGAATGTTAGAATTCCTCCGCCTTAACGAAGGGCCGTTTTTCGGCCAGGCATGTACGCACCCCGAGATCGAGAGAGTGCGGAGCCACCAGGGGCTATCTAGTAGACCCACTATCAAACTCCTATGGCTAAGTGAAAGTTCTAAAGCATTATAGTCCGGTTGCCTCGCTCGCTCCGCTATCAGCTCCTTAATAGGACCAAGACGTTGGGTTAAGTGTGAACACGTGTTTTTGCGAGCACCTCCGCATTATATGTGTGAGGGTTGAAGCCGATGGCTGCAATCTTTCAGGTTATACACATGTATACATCAATGGCCGCCCAGGAGGCATCATATTACTTTCAGGCAAAAGTATAAAAATAGCCTTATAAAAATTTATACAAGCATTTCGCTTACAATGAGATTACATATCACTCAAACATAATATTTTTTGAGCACTGGGTGTCTATCAAACGAGCACCCTCAAGAACTTCTTCGAAGTAATGCTCAGCAGCCCTTCGACCTATGGCCGAATCCCGTGCCGCAACAGTGGCAGCATCCAAAACAGCTGGTCTACTCCACGGTCCGTCTGACCCTGGAAGTACTTGGCTGCATCGGCAGCGCTCGCCGCCAAGTCCATATACGCATCCTTCGAACTCCACATCCGATCAAGAGGGGCATACCGTGGATCTCCGAATTTCCTCCGCAACATAAAGGATTTCCCAGCTACAATATCCCCGGCTTCCTGCAGCTCCTCCTTCTTTGCCCTCATAGCAGAGCGGAGATCCTTTTTCGTCGCAGCAGCCTTCTCAAGGTCCGATGCCTTCGCTTGGTTTTCCTTTTCAAGAACCCGGCAACGGTCGGCGGCGGCTTTTAATTCTACAGCCATGTTGGCCATCTTGTCTTGGGTCTCGCCATGCGCGGCCTTCTCGGCTTGCAACTCTTTGGCCGCCTTCACAGCAGCTGCATTACCTAACCTCGCTTGTTCCTTAGCTCGGGCAAGTTCTGCCCGCAAGGCTTCAATAGTGGCAGCTCCATCTGTAGTCACAACATATTTAAGATACTGGCATCATGCTACTCTTGCTATGTGGCGTTTACCAGATATTGACACTTACCCTGTGCCTCGTTAAGCCTTTTGTTAACAAGCTCGATGTCGGCTTCTGCCGCATCCAACTACCGTTCTAAATGGGCAAACTCGCTAGTCCGACTAGCCACCGGAGCTTCCATCACCTGCACATAGAGGCAGTATGGTTATTTCCTGGGAATATGATCCTCTGTTCGTCATCGTTTCCGACGACAACCAGAGTCTCAGGGGCTACTATCATACATTCTTTTACGTACCTCAAAGCCTGTCAGTAGACTCATAATAGCTTCATGCAATCCACTTTCGGCGGACGATATTCTCTCCATCATTGTATTCATCAGCACACGGTGTTCATCTAAGATGGCCGCTCGCCCCACCAACTCCCTCAGAACATCCGATCGCACACTAGACGATGCCAGACTCTTTTGTCTGCTTTCTTCGGGAGCCGGACATTGGGAGCTTCGGGGGTCAATGGGAATATCTTCTGGCCTCACCGGACTCGGAGAGGCCCTCCGCGACAACACTTCAGGGTCGCCCGCTTCAGGAGCGGAGGAGTCCGGAGGAGGCGTTTCGCTCTCCATCATCTCTGGAAGAAGATCCCCCGAAGATGAGCTCATTTGAGAGGGGCTAAGGCCCGAACTGCAAAAATATATGTGGCGGTTATCTTCTCAGAAGAAAAAGATGGCATATCTGTACTATTAAAGTATTTCGGGTCACTTATGACTCACAGGAGAATTGATCCCCCTGTGGACTTTGTGCGGCAATGGCGCCCCCCAAGGTGGGACCCTCTGTGGGAGACTTCTTCTCCCGTTTGGAAGCCTCAGCTTCTGAATCCCCGGGCGCAGTCCTTTTCCTCTTCTGGTCGCCTCCCCTGATGGAGATGCTCGCTCCCTCGGCTAGAATGGGCAGCGTTGGGGGCCTGCATCCGCCCGCATTATCCTCCACAGTATCTTCCTTCAAGGGCTCCGGGCAAGGTGCGGTCTGGAGCATCTTTTCCAATACCGGATTTTCTAAACCCTCAGGGAGGGGGGCCGAACACCGAATCAACTTCACCTTTGTTAGCCAGTCCTGGTCAAAAAGCAATCTCTCAGAAATAACTTCGTAACAAAGGAGAAATAGTATGTTCGGCCGGAAGATGCCTTACCTGTTCAGTGGCGCGGTTACTACTCAGGCCCACGTCCTCGGAGATTTCTGGACACTCCATCTGAGGTCCAAAGAATGACTTGTACATCTCCTCGTGCGTCAGGCCGAGAAAATTTTGAATGACACACGGTCCCTCGGGATTGAACTCCCATAGGCGAAGAGGCCGGCGTTTGCAAGGCTGGACTCGACGAACCAGCATAACTTGTATTACCGCAACCAAACTGAAATCTCCATTGAAGAGATCTCGAATGTGGCTTTGTAGTATGGGCACGTCCTTGGCTGGCCCCCAGCTCAGACCTCTGCTGATCCATGACATCGGTTGTGATGGAGGGCCCGAGCGGGAAACGGGGGCGGCCGCCCACTTGGCACTTCTAGGAGCCGTGATGTAGAACCACTCTTGTTGCCACAATTCAGACACCTCTGGGATGGAACCTTTGGGCCACGGAGCTCCCGTCATCTTGCATATTGAGGCACCTCCACATGTTGCATGTTGCCCCTCGATCATCTTCGGCTTCACTTCAAAGGTCTTGAGCCAGAGGCCAAAGTGAGGGGTGACCCGGAGGAAGCTCTCGCACATGACAATGAATGTCGTGATATGAAGAAAAGAGTCCGGATCTAGATCATGGAAGTCTAGCCCGTAATAAAACACCAGACCCCTGATGAAAGGATCCAAAGCAAGGCCTAGACCTTGGAGGAAGTGGGAGACGAACATGACGTTCTCATTGGGTTCGGGGGTGGGAATGGCCTTCCCTCGGGGAGGCAGCCGATGCAAAATCTCGGCGGTCAGATATCTGGCCTCCCTCAACTTTTTAATGTCTTCTTCCGTGAAAGAGGAAGGCACCCATTGGCCTTGAAATCTAGATCCGGACATGACTGAAGGTTCGGAGCACCTGACCTGAACTTCGGGCGTTTGAGCTTGAGGTGGGGGAAGGATTCGATTGAGCACGGGAGGAAAAAATAAAAGCCTTGTCCCCTTTATAAAGAGGGTGAATATCAAGCGTCCTCTCCATGTCCGCTTGGACTTGCCTATAATCTAGGAGTCCTAGAAGCGGTTGGGTTACCCACGCCCGTATTGATGAGAATCCCGGGATAAGGGGACACGATCTCTGCTTTAACAATACGTGCCAAGGAAACCGCCTCGCATAACGCGCTGAGGTGGGATAATGAAACGACTCGGATAAAGGCTTGGCCGTGGTGTGTCACACTACGGAATACGTCAGCAGATTAGATTGGTGTAAATATTTTTCTCTCTATGGCAATATGTGGAAACTTATTTTGCAGAGCCGGACACTATCTTTGTGTTCAAAATCTTCTACAAAGTACTTGGAGGAGGAACCCGCCATGCAATGCCGAAGACAATCTGTGTGCAGGACTCATCGTCATTGAAGCCTGGTTCAGGGGCTACTGAGGGAGTCCTGGATTAGGGGGTGTCCGGATGGCCGGACTGTACCTTCAGCCGGACTCCTGGACTATGAAGATACAAGATTGAAGACTTCGTCCCGTGTCCGGGAGGGACTTTCCTTGGCATGGAAGGCAAACTTGGCGATACGGATATGCAGATCTCCTACCATTGTAACCGACTCTATGTAACCCTAACCCTATCCGGTGTCTATATAAACCGGAGGGTTTTAGTCCGTAGGACAACATACACATCAACAATCATACCATAGGCTAGCTTCTAGGGTTTAGCCTCCTCGATCTCGTGGTAGATCTACTCTTGTACTACCCATATCATCAATATTAATCAAGCAGGACGTAGGGTTTTACCTCCATCGAGAGGGCCCGAACCTGGGTAAAACTTCGTGTCCCTTGTCTCCTGTTACCATCTGGCCTAGACGCACAGTTCGGGACCCCCTACTAGAGATCCGCCGGTTTTGACACCGACAGCTGCCGTTGGTGGACTCCGCATCCCCCTACTGAAGTTAACCGTGTCCTCGTCCTCGTCCTAGGCGCCGTCCTCGGCACCTCCCTCAAGGTTGTGGTACTCGTAGTAGTGGTTGCGCCAGAGCTCGCATTGGTACTCCACCACCGATTCCTCGACGGATAGACTCTTCTCTACCTCGACCTCGGCCACGCGCAACTCCTCCTCCCGGCGCTCCTCGATCTCCGCCGCTGATGTCTACTACACAACCATCTTCTTGTAGAGGTTGTTGGGCCTCCAAGTGCAGAGGTTTGTAGGACAGTAGCAAATTTCCCTCAAGTGGATGACCTAAGGTTTATCAATCCGTGGGAGGCATAGGATGAAGATGGTCTCTCTCAAACAACCCTGCAACCAAATAGCAAAGAGTCTCTTGTGTCCCCAACACACCCAATACAATGGTAAATTGTATAGGTGCACTAGTTCGGCGAAGAGATGGTGATACAAGTGCAATATGGATGGTAGATATAGGTTTTTGTAATCTGAAAATATAAAAACAGCAAGGTAACTAATGATAAAAGTGAGCACAAACGGTATTGCAATGCGTTGAAACAAGGCCTAGGGTTCATACTTTCACCAATGCAAGTTCTTTCAACAATAATAACATAATTGGATCATATAACTATCCCTCAACATGCAACAAAGAGTCACTCCAAAGTCACTAATAGCGGAGAACAAACAAAGAGATTATTGTCGGGTACGAAACCACCTCAAAGTTATTCTTTCTGATCGATCTATTCAAGAGTCCGTAGTAAAATAACACGAAGCTATTCTTTCCATTCAATCCATCCTAGAGTTCGTACTAGAATAACACCTTAAGACACAAATCAACCAAAATCTTTATGTCACCTAGATACTCCAATCTCACCTCAAGTATCTGTGGGTATGATTATACGATATGCATCACACAATCTCAGATTCATCTATTCAACCAACACAAAGAACTTCAAAGAGTGCCCCAAAGTTTCTACCGGAGAGTCAAGACGAAAACGTGTGCCAACCCCTATGCATAAGTTCACGAGGTCACGGAACTCGCAAGTTGATCACCAAAACATACATCAAGTGGATCACATGATATCCCATTGTCACCACAGATAAGCACATGCAAGACATACATCAAGTGTGCTTAAATTCTTAAAGACTCAATTTGATAAGATAACCTCAAAGGGAAAACTCAATCCATTATAAGAGAGTAGAGGGGGAGAAACATCATAAGATCCAACTATAATAGCAAAGCTCGCGATACATCAAGATCGTGTTGAATCAAGAACACGAGAGAGAGAGAGAGAGAGATCAAACAGATAGCTATTGGTACATACCCTCTACCCCGAGGGTGAACTACTCCCTCCTCGTCATGAAGAGTGCCGGGATGATGGAGATGGCCACCGGAGAGGGATTCCCCCCTCCGGTAGGGTGCTGAAACGGGTCTAGATTGGTTTTTGGTGGCTCCAGGGGCTTGCGGCGGCGGAATTCCCGATCTAGGTTTCTTTCTGGAAGTTTGGGGTTATATAAGAGGTGTTGGAGTCAGGAACAAGTCAGGGGGGTCCCCGAGGCGGCCACGAGGTAGGGGGAGCGCCCAGGGGGTAGGGCACGCCCCCACCCTCGTGGTGGCCTCGGGACTCTTCTGGCCCATCTCCGGTACTCTGTGGGCTTCTTCTAGTCCAAAAATGATCTCCGTGAAATTTCAGGTCAATTGGACTCCGTTTGGTTTTCCTTTTCTGCGATACTCACAAACAACGAAAAAACAGAAACTCGCACTGGGCTCTAGGTTAATAAGTTAGTCCCAAAAATCATATAAAATAGCATATAAATGCATATAAAACATCCAAGGTTGATAATATAATAGCATGGAACAATCAAACATTATAGATACGTTGGAGACGTATCAGCCGCCTCCTGCATCTCCAGCTCCCGCTCGGCGGTCTCATGAGGAAGTAGGTGCTCCATGGCCACCGGTGCCTTTTCGGAGCTGGGTTGCATGCTGGATTCTAAGGTGGCCTGGAATATCTTGGCGTGTGCGTCCTCGACCTTGGCGTGGATGGCCTCGAACCGGGCCAGGGCGACATCGGCGGCACGGACGGCAGCTCGAGCGCTCTCGACGTTTGCAGCCACCGTCGCAGCAGCTGCTGCAGCCATCTCGGCTGCTGCAATTGCCCTGTCGGCTGCCGTAGACAACCTCTCGGCAGATGTAGCGGCACTCTCGGTGTTGGCGACCACGCTCTCGGCATAGGCCGCGGCGCTCGGGGAGGACACGACCATCGTATCGGCCTTCACGAACCGTTTGCATAGCGTCATCTTTGCAAGAAGGGGGTGCGGGAATGGGGATCGGGATTTGTGGATTCGAGGATCAGAGGAGC
Source organism: Triticum dicoccoides (assembly GCF_002162155.2). Classification (NCBI taxonomy): domain Eukaryota; kingdom Viridiplantae; phylum Streptophyta; class Magnoliopsida; order Poales; family Poaceae; genus Triticum; species Triticum dicoccoides. The sequence goes on from NC_041386.1 coordinate 450,707,368, forward strand.
CAGCGAAGCTTAAGTAGGAAGACTTAAATAGACCCAGCAATTTTCATCGCAAACGGTTCCTACAAAAAAAAACTGTGTGTGATGTTGTCGATATTTTTATTAGCTATGAAAGACAAATTTGGAGTAAAGTCGCAACGGATGGTGTTTTAAATGTACGAGAAAATTTGTAGTACTAATACAACTCTCATGTCAAATTTGGAAAATTTCATGGGTCAGTTGACCTTTTAAGACATTTAAGTGATTTTCTAGCCATTTAATGACCGTAATTCAAATTTGAACTACATGTACATGCAACAGCTAGCCATAACGGTTTGAAAAGTCATATTTTGTGTACTTGTGTGAGATTTAATTCCATGTGCAGTAAATTGGAAGGAATTTTCAAACATATTGGTCTAACGGCTATGACACAATTAAGCATGGAGTGCCATGGCATTTAAATTCCAGAAAATTAAAAAAAGATCAGAAACACATGAAACCTTGCTTGATGTAATGTCATGCAACCAAGATGATGTGGTAAACAAATTGGCATGTTTGACGAAAGTTCCGACACACACCCCTCACAAACCGAAGCAACTCACTAGAAGGCTCGTGGTTTTGAGAGGGAACAATGCATGTTTGATGACGAACGGGAGATACTTCCCCTTACGGCCTTGAATTTTTTTCTTTGTTTAACATGCACTAATAGAACTGTCATGTGAAAATTTGCAAAATTTCAGGGGTCATTTGACCTTTTAAAGACATTTAAGTGATTTTCTTGCCATTTAATGACCGTAATTCAAATTTGAACTACATGTACATGCAATAGCTAACCATAATGGATTCAAAAATCATCTTTGTGTACTTGTGTGTGAGTTAATTCCATGTGCAGTAAATTAGAAGGAAGTTTCAAACATATTGGTCTCACGGCATGGACACATGCATGGAGTGCCACGGCATTTTAATTCCAAAAAATAAAAAAATGATCAGAAAAACATAAAACCTTGCTTGATGTAATGTCATGCCACCAAGATGATGTGGCAAAAAAATTGGCATGTTTCACGAAAGTTTGGACACACACCCCTCATAAACCGGAGCAACTCACTAGAAGGCTCGTGGTTCCGAGAGGGGACAATGCATGTTTGACGACGAACGCGAGATATCTTCCTCTTATGGCCTTTAATTTTTCTATGTTTAACGTGCACTAATACAACTGTCATGTGAAAATTTGGAAAATTTCAGGGGTCATCTGACCTTTTAAAAACATTTAAGTGATTTTCTAGCCATTTAATGACCATAATTCAAATTTGAACTATATCTACATGCAACGACTAACCATAACGGTTTGAAAAATCATATTTGTGTGCTTGTGTGCGAGTTAATTCCATGTGTAGTAAATTAGAAGGAATTTTCAAACATATTGTCCTCACGGCAAGGACACATGCATGGAGTGCCATGGCATTTTAATTCCAAAAAATTAAAAAATGATCAGAAAAATATGAAACCTTGCTTGATGTAATTTCATGCCACCAAGATGATGTTGTAAAAAATTGGCCTGTTTGATAAAAGTTTGGACACACACCCCTCACAAACCCAAGCAACTCACTAGAAGGCTCGTGGTTCCGAGAGGGAACAATGCATGCTTAATGACGAACGGGAGATAGCTTGCTCTTACGGCCTTCAAATTTCTTTCTATGTTTAACGTGCACTAATACTACTGTCATGTGAAAATTTGGAAAATTTCAGTGGTCATTTGATCTTTTAAAAACATTTAAGTGATTTTCTAGCCATTTAATGACTATAATTCAAATTTGAACTACATCTACATGCAACGCTAACCATAACGGTTTGAAAAATCATATTTGTGTGCTTGTGTGCGAGTTAATTCCATGTGCAGTAAATTAGAAAAAAATTTCAAACATATGAGTCTCACGGCATGGACACATGCATGGAGTACCATGGCATTTTATTCCAAACAAAATAAAAAATGATCAGAAAACATGAAACCTTGCTTGATGTAATGTCATGCCACCAAGATGATGTGGTAAAAAAATTGGCATGTTTAACGAAAGTTTGGACACACACCCCTTACAAACCGGAGCAACTCACTAGAAGTCTTGTGGTTCCGAGAGGGAACAATGCATGTTTGATGATGAACAGGAGATAGCTTCCTCTTACGGCCTTCAATTTTTTTCTATATTTAACGTGCACTACTACAACTGTCGTGTGAAAATTTGGAAAATTCTAGGGGTCATTTTACCTTTTAAAGACATTTAAGTGATTTTCTAGCCATTTAATGATCGCAATTCAAACTTGAACTACATATACATGCAATGCCTAACCATAACGGTTTTAAAAAAAATCATCTTTTTGTGTACTTTTGTGCGAGTTAAAAAAATCATCACACAATGTAAATATCTGGTGTTGAAAAAAGAAAATGTAAAGATCTGGTAAGACAACGGGCCCCCACATGATTGGCACTCTATTTTGTGGCTCGAGGTTTGGTAGGTGAGTGGCGGGGGTCATTAATCAGATACGTTTCTGTATTGGAAACTGTCAGCTATTAAGTTCACACACAGATTTTGTTGCGAGAATCGTGTGTAATTCAAACTACAGTACTCGTAAATTCTGGGGACCGGCGTGTGTACACTTCCTGTCGATCTAGATTCCGATAGCTAATAAATACTACCTTGCTCATGTTGTTTTGCCTGCATTCTCATCTACATCCTCCCCTCGCTCACCCTCTCTCTCTCTCTCTCTCTCTCTCTCTCTCTCTCTCTCTCTCTCTCTCAAATCTCTGCCATGGCGCCGCCGGTCTGCCCATGCGCCGATGAGGAGTCACCGCCCCCTGAGGACGCTCACTCAAATAGCAGGGATGACGACCCCTACGTGCCGCCATACGAGGTTGCGCTGGACCCCCAACTTTGGATTGGTTTTGGGGTCAGTACAATCTTTGTCTGTGAAAGTCGCTGCCGCCGGCTGAGAAAGCCAAGCAAGTGGCGTTCAAGAAGGAGATGGATGAGGAGGAAGCCAGGTACCAGGCGGCCTGTGAAGCCCGTGATGCCGCCTGGAAAAAGGAGGCGGAGGAGCTTTGGGGGCGTGCGCGTCGTCGTGCGAAGGAGGTGCACAAAGATGGGTACTTCGTGAGGAAGGTCAAGGGAGCTGGGCGCCTCATCACTGCGTGGAGGTCGGCCGATAAGCTCTAGTGTGCCACCGACGAGGAGCTCCGGTGGGCGCCCAGCGAAATGGCACGATCATTTGTGCTCGTCCGCTGGCAAGAGGCAGATCGGTACGTCAAGTGCTGCGAGGCGGAGGAGGCGGAGTACTGCCTCTGCACTAGGAAGACACAGCGCACCAGGGAGCTGCTGGCGAGGGGCTGCCAGAATACTGGCCCCAGGAGGAATTATTAGTTTTAGTATTGTTCGTTTTCAATTTTATGCATTGTACCTAGTAGTTAAGTATCATCACGTATATGTGATGATATTATATATATATATTGATGAACTGATGAACAATTAATATATATAAATATATATATATATATATTATGAATTTTGTTTTTCTATCTATTTTTTTATACTAATTTGAATCTAGCTGTTATCATCCAAATATACAGAATGGAAAGGGTATATACACACATTGAAATAGAACATATAAGAACGGAAAACAGAGTACACACATTGAAATAGAGCAATAAACAAAGCAATACTATGATTTCTGTGAATACATAGATATCCATGTTGAAACGACTCAACAAAATAAAACACGTCCATGAGACCATGACCAGCAGCCCTTGCCTACGGTAGCTCTTGGCTCTGCCTGAACTCGTGCACACATTCGTCCAAGCGGTCGACATGCTCGCGGTTCATCTGGAGCATGATCTCGAGCTCCAAGTTGGCTATTTCATCGGAGATCACCAGCTCGAGGAATCAACAGCCATGTTCCTCTACTGCAGCCAGGTGGACACCTGGGCCAAGGAGGCGGTTGATCCTACCGACCAACACGTTGGCATCAAGCGGGCCGCAGATAAGGCGAACGGCGTGACCCATGCAAACAGCGCGGCGGGCGTCCGGTGCAAGTATGGCGCGGCCGACCTCTAGTGCAAGTATGGCGCATAGGGCTTGTGCCCACTCCTGGCGAGGAATGGGGGTATTGACAGGACGTGTACCCAGCTACGATGCCCTGTCGACAGCAGGCAAGCGCAGATGGATCCGCTCTTGCTGTTAGGCACACCGCGCCTCTTGCTCTATGGTGCTCCAACGGTCTCGCCGTGCGGCGAGCCGGAGCCTATCGGCGCGGACGCGCCTAGCTTGTTTTGCGGCACACCATCGATCATGTTGTGCAGTGAGCTATAGCCTCTCGGCGCTAACATGCCTATCTTGATCCGCGGTGCTGAAGCGCCATGTGCCAAGGGTCTGCTCAACCCTGGCGATGACGCGCATCACGGCATCATCCATCGCATTGCCGGGGAGCGCCTCGGCCTCGACGGGCCATGGCGCTTGCTCATTTTCCTTGTCGACGAGGTTGATGGCAGAGGCGGCGTTTTGGTGGGTTGGCATGCTTGGAAAAGGTGGATGTGCTACAGCCTGCGCTTGTTGCCTCCGTGCGTCGCGCGCCGCCAAGGTTTATGTGCAATATCGCTGGGTGGCAGGAAATACTACAAAAAAATATACTTCCGTGATGATACGTGTTTGTCATAGTAGGTCACGTTTTTTGTCATATATGTACATCCATGACGATTTTATGACAGAATCAAGATAGTCATACTTGTGCTATTATAGAAGTGTTCCATGACAATACCAAAATTATCATCACGGAAGTGTCCACTTCCATGACAATAAATGGCGCGTCATGTGTAACGCCCTCGATGCGGCTATATCTCCCATGTGTCGAAGCACGACTTAGAGGCATAACCGCATTGAAAGCAATGTCGCAAGTGAGGTAATCTTCACACAACCCATGTAATACATAAGGGACAGACGTACATAGTTGGCTTACAATCGCCACTTCACACAATACATGAATAAAGCATTACATCATCCAGATACAATCAAGGTCCGACTACGGGACCAAAATAAAAGAAGACTACCCCAAAGCTACACAGATCCCCGATCGACCCCAACTGGGCTCCACTACTGATCAATTAGAACGAAACGACACAAAGGGCAAGATCTTCATCGAGCTCCTCCTGAGCTTGGTTACGTCATCTGCTCGGACTCATCGGCACCTGCAAGCTGATTTTGGAAGTATCTGTGAGTCACGGGGACTCAGCAATCTCGCACCCTCGCAATCAAGACTATTTAAGCTTATGGGTAAGGTAAAAGTATGAGGTGGAGTTGCAGCAAGCGACTAGCATATATGGTGGCTAACATACGCAAATGAGAGCGAGAAGAGAAGGCAAAGCACGTTCGATAAAAGTATGATCAAGAAGTGATCCTAAAACAACCTACGTCAAGCATAACTCCAACACCGTGTTCACTTCCCGGACTCCGCCGGAAAGAGACCATCACGGTTACACACGCTGTTGATGTATTTTAATTAAGATAAACTTCAGGTTTTCTACAACCACACATTGACAAATTCCCATCTGCCCATAACCGCGAGCACGGCTTTCGAAAGTTCAAATCCCTGCAGGGGAGTCCCAACTTAGCCCATGACAAGCTCTCACGGTCAATGAAGGATATACCTTCTCCCGAGACATTCCGATAAGACTCGGTATCTCGGTTCTACAAGACAACTTCGACAAGTTAAAACAAATCCAGCAACACCGCCCGAATGTGCCGACAAATCCCAATAGGAGCTGCACATATCTCGTTCTCAGGGCACACTCAGATGAGCGCTCCATACAACTAAAACCAAACCTCGAGTTTCTCCGAGGGGGCGCTGCACAGGACTCTAGTTTGGACCAACACTCAGAGGAGCACTGGCCCGAGGGGGTTAAATAAGATGACCCTCGGGCTGGCCGATCCAAGGGAAATAAAAAGGCTAGGTGTCAAATGGTAAAACCAATGTTGGGCATTGCTGGAGGAGTTTTAATCAAGGCGAACTGTCAAGGGGTTCCCATTATAGCCCAACCGCGTAAGGAATGCAAAAATCCGGGAACATAACACCGATATGACAGAAACTAGGGCGGCAAGAGTGGAACAAAACACCAGGCATAAGGCCGAGCCTTCCACCCTTTACCAAGTATATAGATGCATTAATTAGATAAGAGATATTGTGACATCCCAACAAGTAAACATGTTCCAACAAGGAACAACATCGCCATGTTCCAACAAGGAACAAACTTCAATCTTCACCTGCAACTAACAACGCTATAAGAGGGGCTGAGCAAAGCGGTAACATAGCAAACAATGGTTTGCTAGGACAAGGTGGGTTAGAGGCTTGGTTTAACGATATGGGAGGCATGATAAGCAAATGGTAGGTATCGCAGCATAGGCATAGCAAAAGAGCGAGCAACTAGCAAGCAAAGATAGAAGTGATTTCGAGGGTATGGCCATCTTGCCTGAAATCCCGCAAGGAAGAAGAACGAGTCCATGAAGAAGACAAACGGACGTAGTCGAACGGTTCCTCACAAACGCGATGTTACCGGAACCAACCCGAAGAAGCAACACCGGAAAGAAGCACACAACATAGAAAACAAACATCACATAAGCATGGCATGATGCACAACCGAGTATGATGCATGTCCAGTTTAATGATACATGACATGGCAAAGTGCAACAACCAAAACTACAAATTAAGTGGAGCTCAATATGCAATGGGTTGCATATTGATGGAACACCACATCAATTATTTAGTTCACTCCCGGTTAGGTACTCAACAATATTAAATGTTGGTTAACATGGCAAGAGGTGAAGCATGAGTAAACTAAACATTTAGGCAAGTTTAAATGAGGCCGGAACAACAAACAACAATTTCGGTAAATCCTCATATCCATTTAGAAATTTAAATCAAACAATATTCTTAACATTTTAAATGTTATTATCATGATGCGAATGACATATGCAAGTTTTTAGCAATTTTTATGAAAATGTTGATAAGAGCATTTTATGAAGCATTAGTCATCGTGGCGAAAACGAAAGGGGTGCCACGGCAACGAATCCGAAAATGGTGCCACGGCAACATATCGGTTCCGGTAGCTCATGGAGATACCGGTGCAAAAGGAAAAGTGACATGAGCGTGTCATGCAAGATGGTGGGGTGATCCCGGGAACCGGGTTTCTACATGTCGGTGACAAGGAAAAAAGAGGGGCAACGTGCACCGACAATTCGAGCACGGTGCAAGCACGAGCATCTCATACATCACACATGCATTCGTTCACGGGCGGTCGTCTCGGGGTTATACCTTTGAAGCATGCGTTATCGAAGCGGTTCAAGTTCGATGCGGTGTAGGGGAAGTAGACGTGCTCGGGACGGTCATAGCGGAAGTAGTCGTTCACGGTTTGTTGTGGGAAGTAGTCCTTCTCGTGGCGACGGTAGTGGAAGTAGTGGTACTATCGGTCCTCGGCGATGGTGGTGGTACTAGCGATCTTGGCGACGGTAGTCGTTCACGTTCTTAGTCGCACAAGTTTTCTGTAGATGTTCGGGATCACGGCGAGGAACTTGACATCCACGGGGTCTTGGAGGGTCGACGGTAGTGATACACATGTCGTCGTGGGAGTAGTGGTTCACGCCACGGTAGTCGAACTTGACGAACCCGAACTCTTCGAGGGTCGTCATGGTACTTGACGATATCCAGGACGATTTTGTGATCTGCCGGTCTCGATGAACCGTAGGGGTACTTCATCTCGGGTTTTGCGATGGTAGTGGAACTTGATGCATCCAATGCCTTTGGGCGTAGAGGTACTTGCGAAAACCGAGATGGTCTTGATGATCCGGCGAGACGACGTGGTTCGGGGCGGTCTCGGACTTGCGGCATTGGACAGAAACATGACGAGGTGCAGCCGCTTGTACAGGGGGAAGGGCACGGCCCATGCGTCGGGCAAGCGATCCATGGAGGCGCTTCAGGTGCGCCAGGGTCGCTCGCTCGTTCCCGAGCAGAACGGCAAAAGCAGGCGGTGCTAGGTACTCGCGGCGGCAGCGCTGGGACTCCGGTGACATGGAGAGATTGCGGGGAAGGGCGGATCCGGTCCGTGGGCATCGGGTCTGGCCGGAGATGGGTGAGGACGGCGACGAACTTGGGGCGGAGGAGGCAAGAAGGCGCGGCGGCGGCCTGGGCTCGGGCAGGAGGCCGAGCGTTGCAGGCGCGTGACGAACAGGCGAGAACGGTGGAAACGAGGTCAGGCTCGGGAGGAGGGAGGCCATGGCCGAGGGTGGAGGTGCGGAGCAGAGGTACGGTGTGGAAGGAGGAAGGGCCGGCGTGGTCCTGGTGGAGCTCGGCGGCGGCGGCGCAGGCTTGCCGGCACCGGGAACGAGGTGTAGGAGAGGAGAGGCCAGTGAGGAAGACCGAGAGCAGGGGCATGGCGATGCGTGAGCTCATCTCTGGTGCGTGAGGTGGGAGACGAGGGAGAAAAACGAGCGGAGGAGATGGGGAGAGAGATCGAGGGGATCGGGCTCCTGGCACTGGCTGCGTGCGCGAGCGACGGCCTGGAGGGAGACGAGGGCTATGGACGAGGGAGATCCCAGGGGTCTGAGAGAGGCTAGGGTTAGAGGGGTGCGGGCCAAGGAGGGGCAAAAGAGGCCGGCTGGCCTAGGTGGGCCGCGGGGGAGGGCCTATTGGCCGACTTGGCTGGGGAAGGTTGGGCCGATGAGAGGCCCAGTTGGGCTGGACTCTCTTCTCCCTCTCCCTAATTAATTTCTTTAACCGAAAAGAATTAGAGAGAAAGGAAAAAGAAGGGGTTTTAGGGAAAAGAATTTGAGCATGAGGACAATTTTCCTGGACTCATAAAAATAAGCATGATCACAGAAAAATAGAAGTGGCAAGATGCGAGGAATTAAATTCAAACGCATTTGGATTTAATTCAAATGGTTTGGATAGGAAGTGAGGGTTTGGAAAGTCCAAAAATGTTGAGATTTTTGATGGGGCTCCGATAAACAAAGAAAGAAATATTGACAAGGTTTGGAGGTCAACTCGAAGCAGAAAAGGCATGGGATTTGTTTGCGCGTGTGTTATGTTTAATACCAAATTAATGAAATATTTAATATAGCTCCCTAATGTATTGGGAGGATATGTTATATAGAGAAATCACCAGGTGAGTTCCCTCAATTTAAATAGATCAAAGATCTATGCATTTTATTTAGTTGAGTTTTTTCTAAAAAAATGAAATGGCATGATGACATGATGCAATGCTCAAGATGCAAAGATGAATGCAACAGACAAAAGAAATCACCCGACGAAACTCGAAAAACATTGAAGGCATCTGAAGCTCTGGTCTTGGGGCGTCACAACACTCCACCACTACAAGAGGATCTCGTCCCGAGATCTAGAATGGCACCGGAGAGAAAACGGAAGAGATAGAGAAGAGGTAAAACTAAGTTGCTTCTTTGACAAACGAGTGAAACCACGACTCTTGAGAGGTTGAACAAATTGAAAGAAAGAATACAACAAAGAAGAACAAAGTTGAAGGCACTCCGGTAGAGAAGAGTAACAAGGAAGAACAAATTCGGACAGCACTCCGGTAGAAAAGAGATGCAAGGCTTGATAAGGCGAAAAGAACTTGAGCAAAAGGGCACAACACTCCGGTTAAATGGATAGGCATGAAAAGAACATGATCTTTGACAAAACGAGATGATGGGTGAAAAGAACAACGTCGCAATGCCTCCGGAAGAGAGAAATAGAATATAGATCATTGAAATAAAAGAATGGAGAAGAAAAGCCAACTTCTACCACAAAAGATCTTGAAAAGGCATCTTTAGGAGAAGGGTCGAACGGAGTTGTTGGAACACCAACAACGGAAGGACAAACTTGAAGTGGGCTTATAGAAGGCATCTCAACATTATGAGGTGACAACTTTCCACTCACGGAAAATTTTTGATTGGGTTTATGTGACAAGGAGACGAGAAACTATTCACCGGAAGGACAAATGAAGAACTTGGGTCAATTATAAGCACCATAATAGCAACAATCCTTAGGGAAAGCTTTAGGTGAAATATAACCCAATATAACTCCAAAGAAGGGATTGATGGATTTAAAATACCTCATTCTTAACAACATGTGAATCATGAAACATGAACCCGAATTATCAAGAATGACATAATACCATCTCCAATAATATGGTAGAAAGAATTGCACTCCGGATTGCACGAAGAAGAATACTTGAGCTCCTTAGAAAAGAATGTTGATGAACACTTCGAGAAGGAAATAAATCCTTGATGACCCATCATGTAGAAACTTCATGAAGAACTCCGGTAACAAAGGGTAACAGCAAGAAAAAGACGTTTAAAAAACACAAGGTGAAACCTTGTAATGATTTAAGATGGAACTTCGCGATGATGAGAGCTTGGAACTCCGGGAAAAGAAAAGATAAAGCATCTCGAACTGAGAATGTGATATGATGAACCACTCCGGAAAAAAAGGAATTAATCACTTGGATGGAACAAGAATAAGAATTACGTTATGCGTATCCTTCAACAATTTAATTGCTGACAAGCAACGGATTTGACATACTACTTATTCCCATAGAAAAGATTAAGATAGATATCACGCCAACTTGAGAATGCCTTCAGCGAAACACCGGTGGAATCGAAACAACGAATGAATTTGATATGATAACGAAAGAAGAGGAATCTTGCACGAACCACCATAAGAATTAAAAAATGATTGAAGAAAAGATAAAGAAAAACACCGTGATGAATTGGAAAACGAATTAGGATACTTGGGGAAATTTAGATACAAGTGAACGAAGAGCTTCCGAGATGATTAGAGAACACTTTAATGAAGCACCGATAAGATTTAGAGAAAGAGAGCTGAAAGCTGAGAATAAATAATATTTGAAAAGATGGCCTTTAGAAAATCAAGCTGAAAAGACTCCTGAATTGCTCCGGAAGGGTGAAATGAATTCTCACAATAGAAAACAATTATGAGAGGATGGAAACAAGCTAGAACCATGAATCTTGAAGAGAATGGAGCAAGATTGAGAGGAAAATCTTCTTCAGTCCTCAAAATCCGAGAATGACGACGAGAAACACCACCAAGACTTGTTGAGATACTCCGGGATGACGAATAGAAAGGTTGAGACAACGGTGAAAAGAATTTGAAAGATCTTGGAGGAAGACATATGACTGATGACAATTCATTCTTACGTCATACTTGAAATGAATTTGAGAATAACTCCGGGAGAATAAGAAGAGTCATGTAAGATCCTGGAAAAAGACCTGTGGGTTAGGGCCCACTCAAAAGAAACACCGTTGAAGTGATTGCTTGAAAAGAGAGATTCCACCGGTTGAATTAAATGGCTTTACTGAGATAACATCCTCGAAAGAGTTTGAATGAATGAGAATAAGCACTAGCATCTTCTGAGATATCCTCAGCACTCCGGAACAATTGAATAGCAAGAGGTGAATGATTAAGAATTGCACCGGCATGAGAAGGTATTTGAAACGAGGAAAAAGGATATGATCCACAAAGCTTGACTTGGTTCCACCGGAGAAGAAAAGAATGAATAATTATGAACTAGAAGGTCCGTTAAAATCTTCATGAGCATCACCGGGTAAGAACATTGATGGAAAAGAATGGAGAGACTTCACAAGAATAAAAAGGATACTTGATAAAGAAATCTTAGTACTAGAGGAAAAAGGGTGGGTGGGCGGGAAAAACAAAGGCAACTTGGAGACGGATGAAACAAACATCGTTGAGAAGAACTGATAATTGATCTTGCGAATGTTGAAGTGATCGGATCCACTTGAAGAGAAGCACACCGGTTAAAAAGGATTGACAAAACAATATTGATGATCAAGAAGGATTGGTATTCACAACGGAGTATGAGAACACCATTTGGGGAAGGTATGGAATCAACATTTGACTTCGAAGCAACTGGAATACCACAACTCAAAACAAAACAAAGGATTGGCTTGCAGAATAAGCCGGGACAAACATATGATAGAGATTTCGTCCGAAGTTTTCGTGGTGGGGCCTACACGGGCTTGATCGTACATCACCATCATGTACAAGGCAGTGCACATGACATACGAAGTGTCCCCGAGTCGGCATAGCCAAGGACTCTTTAAGACACAACGAGACCACTGTAAAACCAACCGTGGATAGGCGGACCACTAGACGTCGAACCCCAATTTCATATCATACATCTGTCGGAAAGATATCCTAAGAGCTACTTGAATTCCCACTTATAAACTCCCGAAATTTTCCGGTTATGCAATCAGGTGTTAGGGATACAGGGGAAGCATAATATCTCAACCAAAACTAGCAAATCCTACATCCAGCTGTATCCATCCTTCAACACATAACCAAGAACCTTCGGAAATCATCTACCTCAACCTTCGAAAAGCATTCGTTATACAAGTTATGGCAATGCTCCCGAACTCCCGCCCCAGTACTGGGTGGCGTCGAGGTTATCTCACCAACAACTGCATAAAAGAGATTTTCGATGTCGGCGAAACTAATCTCAGGTATTCCAGAACTTCAACGATAAAATTGTGACGACAACACCTCGGAGCTCAACTCCCCGGGACACTGCCACAAAACCCCTGTCAGGAGGCACCAAGACAATGTTCTCGTCACAAAACCATCGGAACGATTCCAAGATACCCGCGTGATCCTAAAACTTTTTTTAGTGAATTTTGAGAAGAGAATAGTCAAAACTCTATGTCAGGATGCCTTACCAGAGCGATGAAGGGACTGGCGAGTAAAAATAATTCCTAAACTCTCCGATATATAATTCCTAAATGACTCAAAACATTTTTCTAGACTCAACAACGGCAGCTTATTCGATCAAGCAGTGGGGCTCCTAAGGTCAGGGAAGGCTCTGATACCAACTTGTAACGCCCTCGATGCGGCTATATCTTCCACGTGTCGAAGCACGACTTAGAGGCATAACTGCATTGAAAGCAATGTCGCAAGTGAGGTAATCTTCACACAACCCATGTAACACATAAGGGACAGAGGTACATAGTTGGCTTACAATCGCCACTTCACACAATACATGAATAAAGCATTACATCATCCAGATACAATCAAGGTCCGACTACGGAACCAAAATAAAAGAAGACTACCCCAAAAGCTACACAGATCCCCGATCGACCCCAACTGGGCTCCACTACTGATCAATTAGAACGAAACGACACAAAGGGCAAGATCTTCATCGAGCTCCTCCTGAGCTTGGTTGCGTCATCTGCTTGGACTCATCGGCACCTGCAAGCTGGTTTTGGAAGTATCTCTGAGTCACGGGGACTCAGCAATCTCGCACCCTCGCGATCAAGACTATTTAAGCTTATGGGTAAGGTAAAAGTATGAGATGGAACTGCAGCAAGCGACTAGCATATATGGTGGCTAACATACGCAAATGAGAGCGAGAAGAGAAGGCAAAGCACGTTCGATAAAAGTATGATCAAGAAGTGATCCTAAAACAACCTACGTCAAGCATAACTCCAACACCGTGTTCACTTCCTGGACTCCGCCAGAAAGAGACCATCACGGTTACACACGCGGTTGATGTATTTTAATTAAGATAAACTTCAGGTTTTCTACAACCGGACATTAACAAATTCCCATCTGCCCATAACCGCAGGCACGGCTTTCGAAAGTTCAAATCCCTGCAGGGGAGTCCCAACTTAGCCCATGACAAGCTCTCACGGTCAACGAAGGATATACCTTCTCCCGAGACATTCCGATCAGACTCGGTATCCCGGTTCTACAAGACAACTTCGACAAGTTAAAACAAATCCAGCAACACCACCCGAATGTGCCGACAAATCCCGATAGGAGCTGCACATATCTCATTCTCAGGGCACACTCAGATGAGAGCTCCATACAACTAAAACCAAACCTCGAGTTTCCCCGAGGGGGCGCTGCACAGGACTCTAGTTTGGACCAACACTCAGAGGAGCACTGGCCCGGGGGGGGGGGGTTAAATAAGATGACCCTCGGGCTGGCCGACCCAAGGGAAAGAAAAAGGCTAGGTGGCAAATGGTAAAACCAATGTTGGGCATTGCTGGAGGAGTTTTAATCAAGGTGAACTGTCAAGGGGTTCCCATTATAGCCCAACCGCGTAAGGAATGCAAAAATTCGGGAACATAACATCGATATGACGGAAACTAGGGTGGCAAGAGTGGAATAAAACACCAGGCATAAGGCCGAGCCTTCCACCCTTTACCAAGTATATAGATGCATTAATTAGATAAGAGATATTGTGACATCCCAACAAGTAAACATGTTCCAACAAGGAACAACATCTCCATGTTCCAACAAGGAACAAACTTCAATCTTCACCTGCAACTAACAACGCTATAAGAGGGGCTGAGCAAAGCGGTAACATAGCCAAACAATGGTTTGCTAGGACAAGGTGGGTTAGAGGCTTGGTTTAACGATATGGGAGGCATGATAAGCAAGTGGTAGGTATCGCAGCATAGGCATAGCAAAAGAGCGAGAAACTAGCAAGCAAAGATAGAATATGGTCATCTTGCCTGAAATCCCGCAAGGAAGAAGAACGAGTCCATGAAGAAGACAAACGGACATAGTCGAATGGTTCCTCACAAACGCGATGTTACCGGAACCAACCCGAAGAAGCAACACCGGAAAGAAGCACACAACATAGAAACCAAACATCACATAAGCATGGCACGATGCACAACCAAGTATGATGCATGTCCAGTTTAATGATACATGACATGGCAAAGTGCAACAACCAAAACTACAAATTAAGTGGAGCTCAATATGCAACGGGTTGCATATTGATGGAACACCACATCAATTATTTAGTTCACTCCCGGTTAGGTACTCAACAATATTAAATGTTGGTTAACATGGCAAGAGGTGAAGCATGAGTAAACTAAACATTTAGGCAAGTTTAAATGAGGCCGGAACAACAAACAACAATTCCGGTAAATCCTCATATGCATTTAGCAATTTAAATCAAACAATATTCTTAACATTTTAAATGTTATTATCATGATGTGAATGACATATGCAAGTTTTTAGCAATTTTTATGAAAATGTTGATAAGAGCATTTTATGAAGCATTAGTCATCGTGGCGAAAACGAAAGGGGTGCCACGACAACGAATCCGAAAATGGTGCCACGATAACATATCGGTTCCGGTAGCTCATGGAGATACCGGTGCAAAAGGAAAAGTGACATGAGCGTGTCATGCAAGATGGTGGGGTGATCCCGGGAACCGGGTTTCTACATGTCGATGACAAGGAAAAAAGAGGGGCAACGTGCACCGACAATTCGAGCACGGTGCAAGCACGAGCATCTCATACATCACACATGCATTCGTTCACGGGCGGTCGTCTCGGGGTTATACCTTCGAAGCGTGCGTTATCGGAGCGGTTCGAGTTCGATGCGGTGTAGGGGAAGTAGACGTTCTCAAGACGGTCATAGCGGAAGTAGTCGTTCATGGTTTGTTGTGGGAAGTAGTCCTTCTCGTGGCGACGGTAGTGGAAGTAGTGGTACTATCGGTCCTCGGTGATGGTGGTGGTACTAGCAATCTTGGCGACGGTAGTCGTTCACGTTCTTAGTCGCACAAGTTTTCTGTAGATGTTCGGGATCACGGCGAGGAACTTGACATCCACGGGGTCTTGGAGGGTCAACGGTAGTGATACACATGTCGTCGTGGGAGTAGTGGTTCACGCCACGGTAGTCGAATTGACGAACCCGAACTCTTCGAGGGTCGTCATGATACTTGACGATATCCAGGACGATTTTGTGATCTGCCGGTCTCGATGAACCATAGGGGTACTTCATCTTGGGTTTTGCGATGGTAGTGGAACTTGATGCATCCAATGCCTTCGGGCGTAGAGGTACTTGCGAAAACCGAGATGGTCTTGATGATCCGGCGAGACGACGTGGTTCGGGGCGGTCTCGGACTTGCGGCATTGGACAGAAACATGACGAGGTGCAACCGCTTGTACAGGGGAAGGGCACGGCCCATGCGTCAGGCAAGCGATCCATGGAGGCGCTTCAGGTGCGCCAGGCTCGCTCGCTCGTTCCCGAGCAGAACGGCAAAAGCAGGCGGTGCTAGGTACTCGCGGCGGCAGCGCAGGGACTCCGGTGACATGGAGAGATGGCGGGGAAGGGCGGATCCGGTCCGTGGGCATCGGGTCTGGCCGGAGATGGGTGAGGACGGCGACGAACTTGGGGTAGAGGAGGCAAGAAGGCGCGGCGGCGGCCTGGACTCAGGCAAGAGGCCAAGCGTTGCAGGCGCGTGACGAACATGCGAGAACGGTGGAAACGAGGTCAGGCTCGGGAGGAGGGAGGCCATGGCCGAGGGTGGCGGTGCGGAGCAGAGGTACGGTGTGGAAGGAGGAAGGGCCGGCGTGGTCCTGGTGGAGCTCGGCGGCGGCGGCGCAGGCTTGCCGGCACCGGGAACGAGGTGTAGGAGAGGAGAGGCCAGTGAGGAAGACCGAGAGCAGGGGCATGGCGATGCGTGAGCTCCTCTATGGTGCGTGAGGTGGGAGATGAGGGAGAAAAACGAGCGGAGGAGATGGGGAGAGAGATCAAGGGGATCGGGCTCCTGGCACTGGCTGCGTGCGCGAGCGGCGGCCTGGAGGGAGACGAGGGCTATTGACGAGGGAGATCCCAGGGGTCTGAGAGAGGCTAGGGTTAGAGGGGTGCGGGCCAAGGAGGGGCAAAAGAGGCCGACTGGCCTAGGTGGGCCGCGGGGGAGGGCCTATTGGCCGACTTGGCTGGGGAAGGTTGGGCCGATGAGAGGCCCAGTTGGGCTGGACTCTCTTCTCCCTCTCCCTAATTAATTTCTTTAACCGAAAAGAATTAGAGAGAAAGGAAAAAGAAGGGGTTTTAGGGAAAAGAATTTGAGCATGAGGACAATTTTCCTGGACTCATAAAAATAAGCATGATCACAGAAAAATAGAAGTGGCAAGATGCGAGGAATTAAATTCAAACGCATTTGGATTTAATTCAAATGGTTTGGATAGGAAGTGAGGGTTGGGAAAGTCCAAAAATGTTGAGATTTTTGATGGGGCTCCGATAAACAAAGAAAGAAATATTGACAAGGTTTGGAGGTCAACTCGAAGCAGAAAAGGCATGGGATTTGTTTGCGCGTGTGTTATGTTTAATACCAAATTAATGAAATATTTAATATAGCTCCCTAATGTATTGGGAGGATATGTTATATAGAGAAATCACCAGGTGAGTTCCCTCAATTTAAATTGATCAAAGATCTATGCATTTTATTTAGTTGAGTTTTTTTAAAAAATGAAATGGCATGATGACATGATGCAATGCTCAAGATGCAAAGATGAATGCAACAGACAAAAGAAATCACCCGACGAAACTCGAAAAACATGGAAGTCATCTGAAGCGTCGGTCTTGGGGCGTCACAGCTTTCGTCAAGGGTAACCGACACATTGCATCCACTGTAACGGGTCGCCATTAAGCTACCGGGTTCCGGTTTGGATTCGATAACCCATTAACAGCTTGGACCAATGGGGATTTTCCACATGTAAAATCATCACTGGCTAGAGGAAACATGTGTCGTCTCCTCGGTGGGCCAGATGCCGTCCGTCCAATGGAGGAGACATGCCTATGATACATCGACACATGCCAGGGCCCAACAGAGGCCCATCTAGGTTAAAAAGGCTGGCCCAGTGAAAGGCCCGTAGTATTTACTCGGGTACTAGTGGGCGAGCCCAATAACGACATGTTTAAACATGGTCCATTTACGTCCCGAAGCCAGATATGGCCCGTTAATTGTTCGCCGAATAATGGGGCCCAATTACAGCCCAGTGACACTCCGGCCTGTTAGAGGCCCGATGTAGACATGGGCCCATTTCAGCCCAGTGTGTCTTTTGAACTAGGAATGGCCCGTGCTGCGCATGGGCCATATATGGTCTGATGCGACATCCGGCCCTCTAATGGCCCATGATAAATGTGGCAACAGTTCAGTGTAACGTTACTTTGGGCATGTTAAAGGCTTGTCGTATAATTCGGCCCATTGATGCCTGTACTAAGCTTTCGGCCTCTTAAAGGCCCATGATATCAGTGGGCCAACTAAGGCCCGAGATATGTTTCGGCATGGTAATGGCACGTCATATAACTGAGACAAAAAAGGACCGGTCTACATTTCAGCCTGCTGAAGGCCCATCGATGACTAGTGAAAATTGAGGCCCAACATGCATTTTGGGCTGCTAAAGGCCGATGGTTTCTTCTGGGCCATAACAGGCCAGCAAAATATTCAGCCTGTTAATGGCCCAAAGCTACATGGGCCCAACTAAGCATTGGTCGACTAAAGGCCCAATTAAACTTTGGGCCGAGTATAGGCCCGTGTAAGTTGTGGGTCTGGCGCAAACTGTGAAGGCCCCAATGGCCTTTCAGGCCCAAGAAAGTTGCAGGCCGACCCAATTGTGACCCGCTAAAAGCAGGCCCGTTGGAGGCGAATGTTTCGGCCCGGTCGACTACATCCGATTTTCTCCATTTTTTCAGATAGCGAATGATGGCAATAACTAGTAGGAATTAAGAACAAACCTACTCTATAAAATAAAGAAATTATGACATAATAACTTAGAATAAACTTACACTATACAATAAAGGATTTATGGTATATTACATCCACTAGGCATCAAAGTTCGCCACCAATGATCATAAAGCGCAACGAAGAAGCAGATTACAAAAACTGGGTGCCATTGTAGCGTAACAAAATAATACTGAACCAAGACCACTTCCAAGACAGTTCAAGAAAGGTTAGCCTTGCATGGGAACTGCTGCGCAAGCTGCCGAGCAAGACTGTGAGACCGGCCTAGCATGTCGGTCATAGCTTCCAGGTGTAGCTATTCAGAATTGAGGTTCCATTGGTGTTCTCCGCAATCATTCTTAGAGATTGGACTTTAAGTCGAAGTTGAGTTGTAGAATGCCTTTCTGCTAGAACATGGGACTGAAGAAGTCGAACTGATTCAGACAGCAAATTCTATGAGCTTGTTTGACTACTAGTCTCAAGTAACTTGAACACTGCATCAAGACAAGACTTTGGGGTTGTCTCGCTATCCTCAAGATGTTTTGCCTTCTTTGCTGCAATATATGTTGGGTTTGTCTCACAGCCTTTGCTAGACTTGTGCATGCCATCAGGCATATCACCCTGAAACAAGCAGAGAGATGACAGGTTTTGCACTTGTATAAACAAAGATGATAATTGTGCTATCAATTCCATCCAATTTCAAATTAGAAAATAAAGAGTACGTTCAAAATATCAGTAGCACAATTTGGCATTGTTCATAATGTGGGGAGCTTGACCATTCTACTGGATTACCATGTCAACATAACAAGCATAGATGAAGGGCAAAGACAATCATTGTATCTATTTTGGTTAATGTGCATGGCATGTTGTTCATATCATCAACCACATCAGTAAGATAAAATAGGAGATGACAAAGTACAAACATGGGCTGCTTCACCACACACTAGATTATAGATCCACAAAAACAGGCATCCATATAGGGAGTATTGAGTAATGTGCATGGTATGAATAAGGAATTTGGTTTTACAAGTAAAACTTGGAACTTACGGTTGTTGAGAACATGCATTTTGATGGAAACAACAAACTAAACAGCAGTTAATGATAGGGAGTATGAGCAAATTAAATAGCAGCTGAGGATAAAGGCTTTAGAAGGATTGACTTACATTAACAGTGAACACCGGCTTTATAATGCCCTTCTCCATGTCAAAGGAAGGATAACTCAAGAATTTTAGCACAAAATCTTCTTCATAAGCATTGCCTGTATTTTGCATTTTGTAGAGAGTAATTATAGATATGATAGTACTGGAAGGGATAGAGGATAATGAGGATAAGATGCAGATTGATGCTACATAATCAACTACCAATCCCTGGAAGTACAAGCATTACAGGACAAAATGCACTAACAAGAGCAATGGGCTACACTTCTGCACTGGCATTGTCTATGTATTCAACTTTTTGGTAAGATTACATATAAATCTGATATTTTTTTAGTAAATGGTGGGCGAGAGAGGTAAGATGCAGAATTCTACACAATGAACCAATCCCTCTTCCCATAATATAAGAGTGTTTTGAACACTGGTGTACTGTACAAGACATTCTTATATTATGGGACGGAGGGAGTAGCTGTTAATGTAAGTACAGTGATAGACGACGTTCAGTCCTTACAAGAGGACTGCCGAGCTAAACCTCTCCAAAAGCATTGGGTTGATTATAAATTTATGTAAGAGTCCATACAGATCTTATAATGTCCACCAAATGGACGATAAAGAGGCTAACATGTGTTGTGATGCTACATAATCAACCAGGTATGAAAGTAAGTATGGTCATACATGGCAAGGGGTACTCACAAGAGCAATGTAGTGTGCAGCATAGTTGCGAGATTCTGTGGCCCCTTGAGAATGAATGTTCTTGTGCAAACAGTTTTTGTACATGAGACGGTAAGGCACATGTAGAAATGTAGTTCAAATTTTGATGTGATATCATAGACAGTACCTTACGTTGCAGACGACACCAATGTGTAACAAGATTATTCTAGTCACTGTCTGATAAATGTAGCACTAGAGACTTTATGGAAATATCATTTAGAGGCTTGCCATCAAAGTGCGCTTGCCTTAGGTAGGAACGATACTTCATCAACGAGTGTTTGAAAAGCGCAACCAACCCTTGCTCGTGTTGACTATCCACTTTGGCCCTCGCCTATTTAAAAGTATTAAATCTTGTGTCTTCTGTCAGCACAAACATATGCAATAATTACCATGAATAAATTAGTGCATTACTTACACGTAAGTTGCGAATGAAGACTGGAATTTTTTTGTGTGTCTGCGGTATAATCTTTCCATGAAGGAAAGATGCGCACAAAGTTCCTGACAACAGGGGTCCTATTTGCTGCAATTGGGGCTCTCTCTTGTTCGAAAAGGGATTTGGCAACTGGATTTGGTGTACTCTTTGTTGGAATGGGGGTTTTGCATCGTAGAGCTGGTGCTATGTCAACTGGCATCATCATATTGTTTGCTGTAATTGGGGTCTGCTGAGTTGGGGCATCAGACATGGCCAGTGTAATAAGGCTAGAGTCTGCTAGAGTTGGGGCCGTGTTTTGTGGGTCAGGTGATATTGCAACTACACCTAATGGGCTATTTGATTTATTAGGTGTCTCTACCTTTTCCAAATACTCTGCTCATACTCCTCCACGATCAGCAATCACCCTCTTCCTTTTGAATGTCTGATACACAAGAACAACATTTGAATGGATAAATATGGTATGATGATAGATGGAATATGTACTGAAAATGGATAGGCAGGGCGTATTCACATACACGATGTGTAAACTAAGCTAATGGCAGTGCAACAAAGTAGAAGCAATGCAAAGCATCAGTTGCAAGATATGTGCGACCAAATATAACCTTGGAAAGTTAGAGCAAGCACCTTGATGGGTGAATAAGATAGGGCATCTGCCTCTGACTCCTCCACTAGGGAGCTACATTGACTTGGGTCTCCCTGTAGATCAGAATCACTGTTAGGATCATATTCTGAGCGTGAATCTGTAGGTGGAGAGCATTTGCATTGCATTGCATCCAGACTTGATTCCAGTCCCTTAATGCCAAGTTTGACAGCCATGGCATTGTTCTGCTTTATTCTTTTCATGCGCGCTAGCTCATAATCATTATGATGTTGTTCAGTATCCGAGATTCATGAAAACATAAAAAGTAGTCAGATTATCCATGGAATGCATTGCAAATTCAACTCGAAGAGTGTCTCCCTATAAACCCTTGCATATGCAAACTTCACCCCAACCATGCTGACCAGACCACACACAGAAAAACAAACATCTTCTATAACAGGCAGACACACATTTCAAAACTGAAGTAGGAACATTAGAATCATACCAAATTCGTATTTGAACAAATAAACTAAGGAATTATGAGTGGCATAATGTTTAGCTTCAAGGGTGGAGTGCTGGTGGTGCGATACAAAGCAAGCAGGCAGATTGTATTCCATGTAAAAGATCGTAGTATATGTAAAAGGTGGAAATGACACTTTCTTTCTATACAATGCAGTGTTCATTTCCCACACATGATGGAAGACATCACACAGACAAATATTATTCAGTCATGTCTGCGATTCCAGTATTTTGAAACAGGGTGGTCCACCCTAAAAGAATATTGACAACAAACATGACAAGGCAAGCATAGATGTAATGGATCAATCATTACTTGTGAGCTTACTAGGACAAGTATGCAGAATTGTAACTGCAATAAGAGACCGTCCAGAATCTGAATCAAGAAGTTGGTATAGCACTTATTGTTAGCAACTAATCGACATGAATAATTGGATATCATATCGAATGAGTAAGAAATACAAGTAAAATTGTCAACAAACCTGGCCTGCAATAGTAATCTGGGTCAATGTCACTATGACCAACAATCCGAAATGACTAGTGTCTGTTCCTAGGGCCGGAATTTGGAAACCCTGTGAACTTTACAGGTACTAAAGATTACTGAAATACATCTGAACCATTAAGTGTAGGTAGCACTCAGTACACAGCAAACCCTAATGACCGTCCTGCCTAATGAGTAATGAATCAATTAGAAAATGGGTGATGAGGAGTGACTGCTGAGGGTAGAGGATGTATCTTAGGATAAATCGGGTTGGCTTAGTGGCTGCTGCACGCCTAAGCCCTGAACGGACTGGGAAGGTAGGCACGGCGGCGCACCCGGGCAGCGGTGACGTTGTTGGGTGTGCAGCTCCAGACCTCCTGTTAGTCCGGCGTCTCCTCCTAGAATCATGCCGTCCGGGGACGGCAAGTTGCCGGCGAGGCAGGTGGCTGGGGGCGAGTAGAGATCGGAAGCGCAGCAGAACAGAGGGGAATCGGTGCCTGGGCCGACACAAAATCCCAGGGTGGGCCGCGGCCCATCGTGGGTGATACGTCTCCAACGTATCTATAATTTTTTATTGTTCCATGCTATTATATTATCTGTTTTGGATGTTAATGGGCTTATTTATACACTTTTATATTATTTTTGGGACTAACCTACTAACCCAAGGCCTAGTGCAAATTGCTGTTTTTTTGCCTATTTCAATGTTTCGCAGAAAAGGAATATCAAATGGAAGCCAAACGGAATGAAACCTTCGGAGAGTTATTTTTGGAACAAACGTAATCCAGAGGACTTGGAGTAGACGTTAAGAAATAAATGAGGTGGCCACGAGGCAGGAGGGCGCACCTGCCCCCTGGGCACACCCCCACCCTTGTGGGCCCCTCGCAGCTCTACCGACCTACTTCTTCCTCCTATATATATTCATATACCCCGAAAACATCCAGGAGCACCACGAAACCCTATTTCCACCGTCGCAACCTTCTATACCCAAGAGATCCCATCTTGGGGCCTTTTCCGGAGCTCCGCCGGAGAGGGAATCAATAATGGAGGGCTTCTACATCAACACCATAACCTCTCCGATGATGTGTGAGTAGTTTACCACAGACCTTCGGGTCCATAGTTATTAGCTAGATGGCTTCTTCTCTCTCTTTGGATCTCAATACAATGTTCTCCTCGATCTTCTTGGAGATCTATTCGATGTAACTCTTTTTGCGGTGTGCTCATCGAGATCCGATGAATTGTGGGTTTATGATCAAGTTTATCTATGAACAATATTCGATTCTTCTCTGAAATATTTTATGTATGATTGGTTATCTTTGCAAGTCTCTTCAAATTATTAGTTTGGTTTGGCCTACTAGATTGATCTTTCTTGCAATGGGGGAAGTGCTTAGCTTTGGGTTCAAGCTTGGCGGTGTCCTTTCCCAGTGACAGCAAGGGCATCAAGGCACGTATTGTATTGTTGCCATTGAGGATAAAAAGATGGGTTTTATATCATATTGCTTGAGTTTATCCCTCTACATCATGTCATCTTGCCTAATGCGTTACTCTGTTCTTATGAACTTAATACTCTAGATGCATGCTGGATAGCGGTCGATTTGTGGAGTAATAGTAGTACATGCAGAATTGTTTTGGTCCACTTGTCGCGGACGTGCTGCCTATATACATGATCATGCCTAGATATTCTCATAATTATGCACTTTTCTATCAATTGCTCGACAGTAATTTGTTCACCCACCGTAATACTTATGCTATCTTGAGAGAAGCCACTAGTGAAACCTATGGCCCCCGGGTCTATCTTTTATCATATAAGTTTCCCATATATTTTATTTTGCAATCTTTACTTTCAATCTATATCATAAAAACACCAAAAATATTTATCTTATTATTATTATCTCTATCAGATCTCACTCTCATAAGTGACCGTGAAGGGATTGAGAACCCCTTTATCGTGTTGGTTGTGAGGTTCTTATTTGTTTGTGTAGGTACGAGGGACTTTCGTGTAGTCTCCTACTAGATTGATACCTTGGTTCTCAAAAACTGAGGGAAATACATACACTACTTTGCTGCATCACCCTTTCCTCTTCAAGGGAAAACCAACGCAGTGCTCAAGAGGTAGCAAGAAGGATTTCTAGCGCCGTTGCCGGCGAGATCTACTCACAACTCAAGACATACCAAGTACCCATAACAAACTCTTATCCCTCGCATTACATTATTTGCCATTTGCCTCTCGTTTTCCTGTCCCCCACTTCATCCTTGCCGTTTTATTCGCCCTCTTTTTCGTTCGTCTCTTTTTGCTTGCCTCTTGCTGCCATCATGTCTGAAACTGGGGAGGTTATCGTTGATAAGGATAGTGGTGATAACATGGAAAACATTGATGCTTTTGTTAATCCTCATGAAGAACCTACTATTTTACACACTGAAAAGTTTCGGATTGGTAGTGGTAATATTATTGTAAAAGGAGTTATTCAAGACTTCTTTACTTGTGCCGGTGCTTTACCTACTATGGGAGGGTCTATTCTCCATAAAACTAGTAGTTTTGCGGATGCTATATCTTTGCTCATAGTT
Organism: Triticum dicoccoides; assembly: GCF_002162155.2. Taxonomy (NCBI): domain Eukaryota; kingdom Viridiplantae; phylum Streptophyta; class Magnoliopsida; order Poales; family Poaceae; genus Triticum; species Triticum dicoccoides. Next base: position 450,732,367 of record NC_041386.1, read on the forward strand.
GAACTTGAAAGACAATTTATTCATATGCACCCTTACATCCAAAGGATTTTTCTTGAATTTTCTAATGTTGAGCATTCTTCTGTTAAGCGAGCAGCTACCATCTTTTTAGCGCATGAGTTCAGATTCATAATAAAAGAAGCCAATGAAATTTTTGCGCATTATAGGGTGGACGGCGGCCGTCCTCCCATAGAAGCAATCCTTTTTTTTATCAAGAAGACATTATGCGTTTACGATCTTCAGATCATGTTGCTTTTAATGAAAACCTTAGAAAAAGGGTTCCTACCGACATTCTAGTTGACAGGATTTCTAAACTTAATAATAATTTTGCCATCCAGAATAATGGGTTAGGTTTTTCTCTTGAACAAAGGCTCGTGACTTTTTGCCAAAAGGATGCTTATAATGATGAATTGGTTGTACAATATGAGGGGCCAAAGGAGGAATCAATACCTCCCGAGCTTGATATTGCGGAATTTTGTCCCATTAAATTTAGCCCTTTTGATTACTTTTGCTTGCCACAAAGAAAACTTGCCGCTGAACGTAGGGAGTATGAGATGAGTTTTCGCGATTTGCCCTATCATTATCATGGCAAAATCTAGATCTATTCTTGTTTTTATGCCTAGCTAGGGGCGTTAAACGATAGCGCTTGTTGGGAGGCAACCCAATTTTATTTTTGTTTCTGTTTAGTAATAAATAATTCGTCTAGCCTCTGTTTAGATGTGGTTTTATGCTTTTAATTAGTGTTTGTGTCAAGTAGAACCTTTGGGAAGACTTGGGGATGTTTTAGTGATCTTGCTGTAAAAACAGAAACTTTAGTGCTCACGAGATTTGCTGCCATCTTTTACTGGAGAGTGCGATTAGGTCGATTTTTTTAAGATGATTAATAGACAAATTCCTCACGTCCAAAAATTTATTTCAGAATTTGTGGGGTTACAGAAGTATTCTAAACCTACATATTACTACATACTGTTCTGTTTTTGACAGATTCTGGTTTTCGTGTGTTGTTTGCTTATTTTGATGAATCTATGGCTAGTATCGGAGTGTATGAACCATACAGAAGTTGGAATAAAGTAGGTATAACACCAATATAAATAAGGAATGACTTCATTACAGTACCTTAAGTGGTGGTTTGTTTTCTTATACTAACGGAGCTCATGAGATTTTTCTGTTGAGTTTTGTGTTGTGAAGTTTTCAAGTTTTGGGTAAAGATTTGATGGATTTTGGAATAAGGAGTGGCAAGAGCCTAAGCTTGGGGATGCCCAAGGCACCCCAAGGTAAAATTCAAGGACAATCAAAAGCCTAAGTTTGGGGATGCCCCGGAAGGCATCCCGTCTTTCGTCTTCTTCCATCGGTAACTTTACTTGAGGCTATATTTTTATTGACCACATGATATATGTTTTGCTTGGAGCGTCTTGTATGATTTGATTCTTTGCTTTTTAGTTTACCACAATCATACTTTCTTTACAAACCTTTTGGAGAGACACACATGAATCGGAATTTATTAGAATACTCTATGTGCTTCACTTATATCTTATGAGCTAGATAATTTTGCTCTAGTGCTTCACTTATATTTTTAGAGCGCGGTGGTGGTTTTATTTTATAAAAATTATTGATCTCTAATGCTGCACTTATATTATTTTGAGAGTCCTTTATAACAGCATGGTAATTTGCTTTGGTTATAAAATTGGTCCTAATATGATAGGCATCCAGGATGGGTATAATAAAAACTATCATAAAAAGTGCATTGAATACTATGAGAAGTTTGATACTTGATGATTGTTTTGAGATATAAAGATGGTGATATTAGAGTCATGCTAGTTGAGTAGTTGTGAATTTGAGAAATACTTGTGTTAAAGTTTGTGATTCCCGTAGCATGCACGTATGGTGAACCGTTATGTGATGAAGTCAGAGCATGATTTATTTATTGATTGTCTTCCTTATGAGTGGCAGTCGGGGACGAGCGATGGTCTTTTCCTACCAATCTATCCCCCTAGGAGCATGCGCATAGTACTTGGTTTCGATAACTGATAGATTTTTGCAATAAGTATGCACTACTAGGAAAAGGCCTACTAATGGCACACCAGTTTTGCCTACTAATGGCGCACTACTGGTGCGCCATTAGTATCACACCACTAGATTTTTTTACTAATGGCGCACCACTGGTGCGCCATTAGTATACCAGATACTAATGGCGCACCAGTAGTGCGCCATTAGTATGCCTAGAGGTGCGCCATTACTATCTGACTTAGTAATGGCGCACCACATAGAAGTGCGCCATTAGTAATAATTTTTTCCAATTTTTTTTCAATTTTTTTAAAAAAATTCAATTTTTTTTCAATTTTTTTAAATTCATTTTTTTTATTTTTTTCTTAATCTCGGGTCACTATGGCTTAATCTCGAGTCAATATACTTAATCTCAGGTCAAATCACACTCTTTGGTCAAACTTCCCGAAAGGTCAACCCCAGCACCACCTCACTTCACAGGCACTTGTTGATATATCTATCATATCAATCCTATTAAACCTTGCTGATGTCTAGGACTTTGTTCATGTTCATGAGTATGATAAAATTTTGAAAAAATATTTCAAACTTCCCGATCATATTACGTATCATATTTTGAAAAATAATTCAAAGTTTTTTTTCAAAACCAATTTTTTTTTCTGTTACTAGTGGCGCACCTAGCATACGGTGCGCCACTAGTAAGTTTGAAATTTTTTGAATTTTTTTGCCTCCGGATCTTATAAGCCCCGTAACTTTTTTTCTGTTAGGTTTTTGGGGATTTTGAAAATGTTTAACGGGGTTCCCCTAGTTAAATTCGGATGTAACTTTTCGAGTAGATGATTTTTCATATAAAAAACTTTTTCATCCGAGTTCGTACGCAAAAGTTATGCCCATTTTACAAATTCTCGAGAGATTTCGCAAATAAAGTCGAAATTCATATTTGTAAATTTTCACAACAACTAGACCACATATCACATGGGAAACTTATTTTCTTTTATTTTTTTGACATTTCCATCATTTATTTTTATTTTTT
>NC_041386.1:450735432-450779897 GCF_002162155.2 Triticum dicoccoides
TTACTAGTTGAACTAGTAATGGCGCACCACCCCCACGGTGCGCCATTAGTAGTTTTGAATTTTTTTAAAAAAACTAGTAATGGCGCACCACTCCCACGATGCGCCATTAGTAGTTTTGAAAAAAAATTAAATTTTTTTTACTAATGGCGCACCGTGGGAGCGGTGCGCCATTACTAGTTCAACTAGTAATGGTGAACCACTCCCACGGTGCGCCATTAGTAGTTTTGAAAAAAAAATTAAAAAAATTTGTTACTAATGGCGCACCGTGGATGTGGTGCGCCATTAGTATTTGGACACTAATGGTGCACCAACACATGGTGCGCCATTAGTATATACTAATGGCACACCACATGTCTGGTGCGCCATTAGTGTCATTTCCATCTATATCCCTTTTCCTAGTAGTGATGTGAGTTCTTTATGACTAATGTTGATTCCATGCATTACACGCACTCTCACCCTTCCACCATTGCTAGCCTCTCTAGTAGCGCGCAACTTTCACCGGTACCATAAACCCACCATATACCTTCCTCAAAACAGACACCATACCTACCTATTATGTCATTTCCATAGCCATTCTGAGATATATTGCCATGCAACTTACCACCGTTCCGTTTGTTATGACATGTTACATCATTGTCATATTGCTTTGCATGATCATGTAGTTGACATCGTATTTGTGGTAAAGCCACCATTCATAATTTTTTCATACATGTCACTCTTGATTCATTGCACATCCCGGTACACTGCCGGAGGCATTCACATAGAGTCATATTTTGTTTTAGTATCGAGTTGTAATTTTTGAGTTGTAAGTAAATAAAAGTGTGATGATCATCATTATTAGAGCATTGTCCCAAGTGAGGAAAGGATGATGGAGAGTATGATTCCCTCACAAGTCGGGATGAGACACCAGATGAAAAAAAGAGAAAAAAAGGAGGCCATAAAAAAGAGAAGGCCCAAAAAAAGAAAAAAAATGAGAGAAAAGGAGAGAAGGGACAATGCTACTATCCTTTTACCACACTTGTGCTTCAAAGTAGCACCATGATCTTCATGATAGAGAGTCTCCTATTTTGTCACCTTCATATACTAGTGGGAACATTACATTATAGAACTTGCCTTGTATATTCCAATGATGGGCTTCCTCAAACTGCCCTAGGTCTTCGTGAGCAAGCAAGTTGGATGCACACCCACTTAGTTTCTTTTGTTGAGCTTTCATACACTTATAGCTCCAATGCATCTGTTGCATGGCAGTCCCTACTCACTCACATATTGATGGGCATCTCCATAGCCCGTTGATACGCCTAGTTGATGTGAGACTATCTTCTCCCTTTTTGTCTTCTCCACAACCACCATTCTATTCCACATATAGTGCTACGTCCATGGCTCATGCCCATATATTGCGTGAAGATTGAAAAAGTTTGAGAACATCAAAAGTATGAAACAATTGCTTGGCTTGTCATCGGGGTTGTGCATGATTTAAATACTATGTGTGGTGAAGATAGAGCATAGCCAGACTATATGATTTTGTAGGGATAACTTTCTTTGGCCATGTTATTTTGAGAAGACATGATTGCTTTGTTAGTATGCTTTTAGTATTATTATTTTTATGTCAATATTAAACTTTTGTCTTGAATCTTTCGGATCTGAACATTCATGCCACAATAAATAAAATTACATTGAGAATTATGCTAGGTAGCATTCCACATCAAAATTTCTGTTTTTATCATTTACCTACTCGAGGATGAGCAGGAATTAAGCTTGGGGATGCTTGATACGTCTCCAACGTATCTATAATTTGTGATAGTTCCATGTTATTATATTATCTGTTTTGGATGTTAATGGGCTTATTTATACACTTTTATATTATTTTGGGACTAACATACTAACCCAAGGCCCAGTGCAAATTGCTATTTTTTTCCTATTTCAGTATTTCGCAGAAAAGGAATATCAAATGGAATGAAACCTTCGGGAGAGTTATTTTTGGAACAAACGTAATCCAGAGGAATTGGAGTAGACGTCAAGAAAGAAACGAGGTGGCCACGAGGCAGGTGAGGGAGTCCTGGACAAAGGGGTCCCCGGGCGTCCGGCCTGTTATCTATGGGCCGGACTGATGGGCTGTGAAGACATGAAGGCCGAAGACTGCACCATTTCCGTATTGGACTCTACTTGGCGTGGAAGGCAAGCTTGGCGACTGAAGATTCCTTCTTATGTAACCGACTCCATGTAAACCCTAGAGCCCCTCGGTGTTTATATAAACCGAAGGGGATAATACGGAAAGGACAACACATATACTCATTACCATACCCATATAGGCTAGACTTCTAGGGTTTAGCCATTACGATCTCGTGGTAGATCAACTCTTGTAATAGTCATATTCATCAATATCAATCAAGCAGGACGTAGGTTTTACCTCCATAGAGAGGGCCTGAACCTGGGTAAACATCGTGTCCCCCATCTCCTGTTACCATCGATCCTAGACGCACAGTTCGGGACCCCCTACCCGAGATCCCCCGGTTTTGACACCGACATTGGTGCTTTCATTGAGAGTTCCACTGTGTCGTCGACAAAAGGTTCGATGGCCCCCTCAATTGTCAATAATGACGCTGCCCGAGGAGGAACCTTCCTCCCCGGACAGATCCTCGTATTCGGCGGCTTTGTACTGCAGGCCAACTCGCTTGGCCATCTGGAGCAGATCGATAGCTACGCCCCTGGCCACCAGGTCGGATTCGGAAGCTTGAACTACACCACAGATATTCGTGGAGACTTGATCTTCGTGGGACTTGAGCCCACAGAGATCGCTCCCTCTCATCCCGATGAACGTGACTTCAATCTGTCATCGGATCACACCCATGAGATGGTTCCTGCGTCTGCAACGACCTTAGAGCCAAAGCAGATCGAGCCATCCGTGGCCTCAGAGTCCGCGGTGTTGGAGCCGCACGTGGACTCGACGCCCTGTGATATCCGCTTTAACGAAACTTTGGACTCATCTCCGTCTATAAGTTCAGGACTGGGTACACCCGCGGACACCGAGCTAGATCGGTTATCGATCTTCGAGTTCGGCGCCGCTAACGTGTTCCAGCACTCGCCTTTTGATGACGTGCTAAAATCTTTAAAAAACTGTCCTTGCAAAAGGACTCACAGCCGAACTATGTCCAGTTCGAGCTAGAGACGGATGATGAGGAATTTCGCTTCCCACCCGCCACCCACTTCATAGCCACCGTCGATGACTTAACCGACGTGCTCGACTATGGATCTGAAGACATCGACGGTATTGACGACGATGCCGACAAGGAGCAAGGCCAAGACCCGCCATTTACTGGACGTTGGACGGCCACCTCTTCATACGACGTGTACATGGTTGATACACCTAAAGGATCTGGCGACGACAAAGAAGAGCCGGATGCGAACAAAACCTCCAAGACACGGTCCAAGCGCCGGCGGCCCAAATGCCGCCCCAAGCCCCGCCGCTCAAAGGACGACACACTGGCACCAGAGAAAATAGTACTCTGGGCGATGCCGAAAATAGTGAACACCCCGCCGGGGCTACATCCGAACAGGAACACGACAACAGGCAAGACAACCCTGACGAACAGGCCATAGAAGATGACCCGGAGGATGATAGTTACCGTCCGCCCTTCGAGGAGGAGAGAAGCCTTGGCAACGAAGACTTCATCGTGCCTGACGATCCCCTCGAGCAGGAGCGCTTCAAGCTTCAGCTCATAGCCACTGCAAGGAGCCTGAAAAAGAAACAACAACAGCTTCAAGCTGAACAAGACCTGCTCGTCGACAGATGGACTGATGTCCTGACAGCCAAGGAATACGGCCTGAATCGCCCAGCCAAGAGCTACCCGAAACGCAGACTGCTACCTCAATTCGATGAGGAGGCGCCGGAGCATATATCTCCCTCGCATAATGTGGATCGACCACACGTGGTCGGGACAGGGCGGCGGAACGGCCACCCTGCGGTCGAGATAAAGCGGCAACTCAAGCCGAACAGCAGACCATCCCACCACCCCATCAAAATAGGGACGGAAGAGTCCGGGGCCATACGTACAACCTCCGATAGACCCTAGATAGTAGAGCAGGACACACAAGATCGATCTACAGATCACGAGGACGTGCCTCGAGGCACGATGACGGCTACTTATTCGTACGTGACAAACCTAACCACGCTAGAGCTGAATGCGGCAGACGGACTCCTTTAGAGCTCCGCCACAATGCGGCCCGATATAGAGGCGCCGCACACCCGCTCTGCTTCACAGATGAAGTACTGGATCATGAATTCCCCGAGGGGTTCAAGCCCATCAATATCGAATCATACAATGGCACAACCGATCCTGCAGTATGGATCGAGGATTTCATTCTCCACATCCACATGGCCTGAGGAGACGACCTCCATGCCATCAAATACATCCCATTAAAACTCAAAGGACAAGCTCAGCACTAGTTAAATAGCCTGCCTGAGAACTCAATCGACAGCTGGGAGGACTTGGAAGAGGCTTTCCTCGACAACTTCCAAGGAACTTATGTCCGACCACCAGATGCCGATGACCTAAGCCACATAGTTCAACAACCCGGAGAATCGGCCAGAAAATTCCAGACTAGGTTCCTAACCAAAAAGAACCAGATCGTCGACTGCCCGGACGCCGAGGCCCTAGCAGCCTTCAAACACAGCATCCGTGACGAATGGCTAGCACGCCATCTCGGACAAGAAAAGCCGAAGTCAATGGCAGCCCTTATGTAACTCATGACCCGCTTTTGCGCAGGAGAGGACAGCTATTTGGCTCGTAGCAAAAACATAGCTAGCAAGGCAGGCCCTACAGAGGCCAAGAACAGCACCAGCAAGCTCCGCCACAATAGACACAAACGTAGAAGCAATGGCGACAACGCCGAGGACACCACAGTCAACGCCGGATTCAGTGGCTCCAAGTCCGGCCAACGGAAGAAACCCTACAAAAGAAACAACGAAGGACCTCCCAGCCTGGACCGCATACTTGACTGTCCGTGCCAAATTCACGGCACCCCGGATAAGCAAGCCAATCATACCAACAGGGATTGTTGGGTATTCAAGTAGGCTGGCAAGTTAAATGCCGAAAACAAAGAAAAGGTATCACAAAGTGAGGACGAGGATGAAGAGCCCCGGCAGCCAAACACCGGGGGACAGAAGAACCCCCCCCCCCCAAGTCAAAATGGTGAACATGATATACGCCACGCACATCCCCAGAAAGGAGCGCAAATGAGCACTCAGGGACGTCTACGAGGTAGAGCCAGTCGCCCCAAAGTTCAACCCATGGTCGTCATTTCCGATCACCTTCGATCGATGAGATCATCCGACCAGTATCCTCCATGGCGGTTCGGCAGCACTGGTCTTTGACCCAATCATTGACAGATTCCACCTAATAAGAGTCCTGATGGATGGTGGAAGCAGCCTCAACCTGCTGTACCAGGATACAGTACGAAAGATGGGCATTAATCCCTCACGAATCAAACCCACAAAGACTACCTTTAAAGGAGTCATGCCAGGTGTAGAGGACCGCTGTACGGGCTCAATCACGCTGGAGGTGGTCTTTGGTTCTCCGGACAATTTCCGAAGCGAAGAGTTAATCTTCGATATCGTCCCCTTCCGCAGCGGCTACCACGCACTGCTCGGACGAACCGCGTTTGCTATATTTAACACAGTGCCACACTATGCTTATCTCGAGCTCAAGATACCCGGTCCACGCGGCGTCATAACAGTCAATGGCAATAGAGAACGCTCCCTCCAAACAGAGGAGTAGACCGCCGCCCTAGCAGCTGAAGCACAGAGTGGCCTTCTCAAGCAGCATTACAATCCAGCTGCCAAGCCCCTGGACACCATCAAGAGGGTCCGGACTACACTGCAACAGGACAGTGCGGCTCGTCAAGAGCTCGATTAGCAATTCGGCCTCCGTCACATCCCCAATGAGGTAGTGGCATTCGCACCACGCGTACACAATTACGCACTCAAAATTCCATGGACATCGACGGAGGCACGAGATAACTTGGGGTCTACAATTCGGCCAGGCCGATCCCGGACACACATACTTTTACTTCTTTTTCTTGTTTCAGGCACCCTTTTCCGCGGGCCAGATGTCAAGTCCTTTAGAAGGACTGAAATACAACGGAGGCAAGCAACACAGGTGTGTAGGGTAACCTTTATACGTTCTTTGACGGTATTCATACTTATTTCTCAGGACCCGCACGGTGCGCCCTATTGATTCCGGCATGTTAAACGGTCGGATACTTCTCGCACCATCTGTACAAGATACACCTTGACGTATCAATACAGTTATAATAAAAATGGTTCGTGGCCCATTTCCTGGGGTTTTTGCTTCTTACCTCGTTTTACTCCGATCTGCCTATTTGCTGAATCGACACTCTTTTACATTTCATATTCGCCAGGGGCTACCCATCGCCCCACAATACGGCAGCACAGTCCGGACACTTCTTATATAAGTTCGGCACCCCGAATTTAGCATTATATGCATTGGCTCCGAATCATGTCTTTGGTCAATAGTTGGGTTGCCCGGCTCTTGTGCTTGCTACCCTATGTTCCGCCCCATCGGCTACGGTAGTAAAGGGAGAACTACTGCGATTGTGCCCTGGCTTTGACCAGACGAGCACCTCAGTAGAGAAAGCCGAAAACTGACTGTCATGATGTGGCCAGAGCCGGTCAGCTACTCAAGGGTTACAAATCGTTGGAGATTTTTTCCGTGTTACGCGAGAGATCGACACTTCCCGATCAGATGCTGATAGTACTCTAGCTTAAACCAGGGGATGCGCACATGCTTTATTATAAAACTCCTATGGCTAAGTGAGGGCGTTAAAGCCATAAATTCTGATTGCCTTGTTCGTTGCGCTAAACAACTCCTTCAAAGGACCATGTAATTGGATCAAGATTGTTTAGATTCCATCCCGAACACCTCCGTACTGTCTACATGGGGGAAGAAGCCGACGACTGGCCAACCCTTAGATTACACAGAACACGGCCGCACAGGAGGAAACAATTCAAAGCATAATAAAATTACTTTGCAAAAACTGGCTTTGTTCACATGATACAAAGGCAACATGAATACATTTAATCAAATACAATGTCCCGCGAGCATTGCGCCGCCACAAGTCGAGACCCTTAACATCCTCGAAATATCGCTCGGGTGTGCGGTGCTCCTTGCCCTCCGGCGGCCCGCTGGCGACTTCAACAACGTTCATCTTCGCCCACCACATCTTGCAGCGAGCGAAAGCCATACGGGCACCTTCAATACAGACGAGGCGCTTGATAATGTCCAGACGAGGACAGGCATTCACCATCCGCCTCACGAGTCCGAAGTAGCTGCTAGGCATAGCTTCGGCTGGCCACCGCCAGATTATCAAATCCTTAACGGCTAGTTCGGCCATCCTATGCAGCTCCACCAGCTGTTTCAGCTGATCGGTGAAGGATACGGGATGCTCTGGCACCACATACTGCGACCAGAAGAGCCTCTCCGAAGAACCCCATCCTTCGGCTCGATAGAACTCCACGGCATCTGATACACTGTGTGGCAAATTCGCAAAAGCACCTGGGGAACTCCAAACCCGGGTTAGTAAAAGGTACTGCTTCTCCGCATACTTGCTTTGCATCTTAAATGCCTTAATCGTCGTGATCTTCTTGGCCTCCTGGATCTCCTGGAGGGCGGCCTGGGCCTCATTCCATGCGGTCTCCGCGCTCTAACGAGCCTTGGTGAGTTCGGTCCCTCGAACCGACGCATCATGCTCCAAGGCCTCACATTTTTTCACCGCATCCTGGAGCTCCTGGTGGACTTCTTTTACCCTGGCATTTAGCTTCTTACGGGCGGCTTGCTCATGGACAACCTGCTCCTCGGCCTCGCCCAGGGCCTTCCTCAGGGCCTCAACCTCGGTCGCGGCTTCTGCACATATCACAATACCACTGTCAATATACAGTGCTTATCCTTTCCCGAACATATAGCAAGTCGTTCCTCACCTAGCCTCTCCTGGAGCCGAACCGTAACCTCATCGAGCTCGTTCTCGGTCCACTCCAGCCTCTTCTTCAGCTCGGAGACCTCAGTAGCATGCGAGGTCGCGGCCAATAGGGACGCCTGCTTATCGATAGATATTCAGTCAGCCTCTTATAATTAAGGATTGATCCCCTGTCCGATTCTCCTCGCAGAACACCGGACAACGTCTTAGGGGCTACGGACTATAGGGGGTTTCTCCCTTTCTTACCTCGAAACTTGTTAACAGGCTACTGCAGGCATCATTTAGTCCGCTCTTGATGGACTGAACCTTCTCGATCACAGCACCCATAAGGATACGGTGCTCGTCCACGACGGAGGCGCTTCGTAGCAACCCCGTCAGGTCATCTGGCGCCCCTGGATGGACAGGAGCCACCGGTGGAGGCAAAGCACCCCATCCTTCAAAGGGGGCTGCTCTCCCGACTCCGGAGGCATATTGGTCTCCAGAATCATATTCGGCTAAGGGCTGAACTGGATACGGCCCTCTCTGCCAGTCTCCATGGGGATTGACTCGCCCATGTGTCCGGCAGTGGAGGTCCCGCCTTGTGGCGCCTCCCGGACAACGTCCTGGGCTCCTCCCCTCGGAGCGGCCCTCCGGGATAACACTTCGGTGTCATCCCTGGCCCCGGGGGAGTAAGCGGGCGGTGGCGACATGCTCGCCATCTTCGACGGAGCCAACGAACCTCCCGATGAGGATCGCTGGATAAGGTCATGGGCCATACTGCAATAGTGTGGATTAACCATGTTAGACTAATAAAAAGAAAGGGCTGGATGTGCGCATGAATAAGCCATGTCACTTACGATGCGGCCTGGGTCCTAGTACGGGGGTGACGTTCCGCACTACTGTCAACGTCCCATGCGGTGTCGACCGCTGGGGCGCCCTTCCTCTTTTTGGGTGCTTTCGCCTCCAGATGTGCCGAGGCTACCCTCCTCTTCTTCTTCTCCTTGGGAGGAGGGTTGTTTTCCTCCTCCTCCTCCTCTTCCTCGTCGTTGTCCTCAGGGACGGAGGAATGGGCCTCATCGTCTTCGGACGTCGCGTCCGAAGCGCCCTCGCGACGGGGGACACTCTTGGCCCCCTTGGCTTTCTTCTTGGCCTTCTGCTCCGGTGCCGTATAGGGCGCCGGTACCAGCATCTTTGCCAAGCGTAGGATGTCTGGTTCTTCGGGTAACGGAGTCGGACACTGGATCCGCTTCGCCCTCTCCACCTAGTCTTAAGAAAGTAATACTAAGATCTTAGACAACATCCTCGAAACATTTAAGTTGGGAGTACGTCAAAGGTAACATAACTCGCTGGCGGGGCGGCTGCAATTGTGACCACGGTCTGAGTCCATGGCCGGTGGCTTCTCATTGCCCTTAAAGAGCAACTTCGAGGCCCCTTCATGAGAATTATCGAAGAGCCTTTTCAGGGTCTGGTGCTTCTTCGAATTGAACTCCCATAAAGGGCGTCTTCGGCGCTGAAACGGAAGAATCCAACGGATTAGCATCACCTGGATAATGTCAGCGAGCTTGATGTCCTTGGTCACCATGCTTTGAACGTGCGTCTACAGTGCTATCAACTCATCAGGTGAACACCAGTCCGGACTCTTCTCGACCCAGGAGGTGAGTCGCATGGAGCACTAGAGCGGAATTCGGCAGCTGCGGCCCAGGTGGTGCCGCAAGGTTCTGTAATGTAGAACCACTGCTTCTGCCATTCCTTTATTGTCTCCACAAAGGTGCCTTTGGGCCAGGAGACGTTGGATAGTTTGCTCACCATGGCCCCTTCATACTCCGCATGTTGGCCATCCACCACCTTCGGCTTCACGTTGAAGACTTTGAGCCGCAGCCCGAAGTGGGGATGGGCGCGGAGGAAGGCCTCGCACACGAGATGAACGCCGAGATGTTAAGGAAGGAATTCGGGGACAGATCATGGAAATCTATCCCATAGTAGTACATCAGCCCGCGGACGAAAGGGTGGAGTGGAAACCCTAGCCCGCGGGAGAAATGGGGGATGAATACCACCCTCTCTTTGGGCTCCGGCGTGGTGACAACTTGTCCCTCGACTGGTAGATGATGGGCGATCTCCTTCGCCAAATATCCGGCCGCCCGGAGCTTAGTAATGTCCTCCTCCTTGACGGAGGAGACCATCCACTTGCCCTGACCACCAGATCCGGACATGGTTGCTTGAGTGGAAAGGAGATGAGAGCTTGGGCGTTGGAGCTTGAGATCGGAAAGGCGGAGACAGAGAGAGAGCGTGAGGAGAGGAAGAGGGAATCCTTATCCCCTTAAAAAGGCAGCAAATATTAAACACCTCCTCACTCGCCTTAGGATTCACCTGTTCCCTAGGGCTGTATAAATGGCATGGTTGAGTTACCCATGCCCACATTGATGAGAATCCCGCAATAAGGGGACATGATCTCTGTTTTGACAAGACGTGCCAGTAGTAACCACGCCTCATAGCATGGATTGGCTGAAGAAAAACGTTCGAAATTATAACCGGACAGACGCTATGTCGTGTTGGGAAAAAGCTGTCAACAGATTAGATTCGTGCAAATATTATACTCTCTCTGCGGTTGTGTGTGTGACAGGTCCGGATGCTATCATTGCATCCAAAGACTATCTTGAAGTTCGGAGAAAGGGGAACCCGCCTTGCAATTCCGAAGACAATCTGCACGCCGGACTCCTCGTCATTGAAAGCCAGGTTCAGGGGCTACTGAGGGAGTCCTGGACTAAGGGGTCCTCAGGCGTTCGACCTGTTATCTACGGGCCGGACTAATGGGCTGTGAAGACATGAAGGTCAAAGACTGCATCGTGTCTGGATTGGACTCTACTTGGCGTGGAAGGCAAGCTTGGCGACCGAAGATTCCTTCTTATGCAACCGACTCCATGTAAACCCTAGATCCCCTTGGTGTCTATATAAACCGAAGGGGATAGTCTGGAAAGGACAACACATATACTCATTACCATACCCATATAGGCTAGACTTCTAGGGTTTAGCCATTACGATCTCGTGGTAGATCAACTCTTGTAATGCTCATATTCATCAATATCAATCAAGCAGGATGTAGGGTTTTACCTCCATAGAGAGGGCCCAAACCTCGGTAAACATCGTGTCCTCCCTCTCCTGTTACCATCGATCCTAGACACACAGTTCGGGACCCCCTACCCGAGATCCGCCGGTTTTGACACCGACAGCAGGAGGGCGCGCCTACTCCCCTGGGCGCACCCCCACCCTCGTGGGCCCCTCGCAGCTCCACCAACCTACTTCTTTCTCCTATATATATATATATATTCATATACCCCAAAAACATCCATGAGCACCACAAAACCCTATTTCCACCGCTGCAACCTTTTGTACCCAAGAGATCCCATCTTGGGGCCTTTTCCGGAGCTCCGCCAGAGGGAGAATCGATCACGGAGGGCTTCTACATCAACACCATAGCCTCTCCGATGATGTGTGAGTAGTTTACCACAGACCTTCGGGTCCATAGTGATTAGCTAGATGGCTTCTTCTCTCTCTTTGGATCTCAATACAATGTTCTCCTCGATCTTCTTGGATATCTATTCGATGTAACTCTTTTTGCGATGTGTTTGTCGAGATCCGATGAATTGTGGGTTTATGTTCAAGTTTATCTATGAACAATATTTGATTCTTCTTTGAAATCTTTTATGTATGATTGGTTATCTTTGCAAGTCTCTTTGAATTATCAGTTTGGTTTGGCCTACTAGATTGATATTTCTTGACATGGGAGAAGTGCTTAGCTTTGGGTTCAAGCTTGCGGTGTCCTTTCCCAGTGACAGCAGGGGCAGCAAGGCACGTATTGTATTGTTGCCATCAAGGATAAAAAGATGGGGTTTATATCATATTGCTTGAGTTTACCCCTCTACATCATGTCATCTTGCCTAATGTGTTACTCTATTCTTATGAACTTAATACTCTAGATGCATGCTGGATAGCGGTCGATGTGTGGAGTAATAGTAGTACATGCATAATTGTTTCGGTCTACTTGTCGCGGACGTGATGCCTATATACATGATCATGCCTAGATATTCTCATAATTATGCACTTTTCTATCAATTGCTCGACAGTAATGTGTTCACCCACCGTAATACTTATGATATCTTGAGAGAAGCCACTAGTGAAACCAATGGCCCCCGGGTCTATCTTTTATCATATAAGTTTCCCATCTATTTTATTTTGCAATCTATACTTTCAAGCTATATCATAAAAATACCAAAAATATTTATCTTATTATTATTATCTCTATTAGATCTCACTCTCGTAAGTGACCGTGAAGGGATTGAAAACCCCTTTATCGCGTTGGTTGTGAGGTTCTTATTTGTTTGTGTAGGTACGAGGGACTTGCGTGTAGTCTCCTACTTGATTGATACCTTGGTTCTCAAAAACTGAGGGAAATACTTACGCTACTTTGATGCATCACCCTTTACTCTTCAAGGGAAAACCAACACGGTGCTCAAGAGGTAGCAGTGGGCACCCTGTAGATACACACCCGAGCGGCGTACATGCATTTTCGAAACTAAATTAGGAACATTTAGCTGACTAATTAAATGACTCTGTTTTAATAATATAAGATTCGTATTTGAACAACTAAGTTTGTTTATCTTGATGGGTGGAGCAGTGCTATTATGATGCAAAGCACGTATGCTGATCGTATAGTGATCATAAAAGGGGGAAACCCTAAGCTTTTTTTGAGCAAAAGATGGTTTCCCCTCTGATTTCAATTAAACAAACCACCACGGAACCAACATGATCAATTAAACCCTAAGCATGATCATTTAAACCCTATGATGACTCTGGCATGGCAGATTTAAAGCACCAAACTGCAGGAATGCTATTTAGCATCCATTGTTTGCTTCGATCTAAGAACTAAATTCTAAGAGCTGAAAAGAAAGTATAGTAACCAAGTTACGATCTATTTTCTAGTTGAGATCAAAAAGTTGAGCCGATATGAAGTACCACCTCTCTTGCGGCGCCATATAGGGATCGGGGGTGCGATGGCTGTCAGTGGCGTTGAAGTAGATCTGGACGGTAGACGGGTGCATCGGGGGATAAGTTCCATTGCAGTGGACGAGAATGTCATGTGAGCGGCCCCAACAAAGAGGACGACGGTGCCAATGAAGCGAGAGGACGCGATGCAAGGCTCCTGGTCCGTCGCCATGGATGAGAAACGTCCATCTCTAGTAGTGGATGACACGGTCTTGGTAGGCGCTCCAGCATGGTGGGGACGGTGGCGATGGATGGGGTGGAGGACGACGGCGATGCATGGGGTGGCGGACGAAGGAGGCTGGTGTGGGGATGGTGTTCTAGCGAGGATGGTGTATGATTGGTAAAATGAAGGAAGAAGTACGTGGAACCATGTTTTTGGTACGTCCCTGTCTGAAATATGGGAAAGTTACAAACTTAGCCCCCGTTTAAAATTTGGACGTCTCATCGGTTAGGGATAGGGCGGTAATCTTGCATGTCCCCAATATTTGCACAGAGCGATTTTGGGCAAGGAGAGGGTGTTTGGCACCCATGGTGTATGAACGGGTATGACAGGTAGGGCGGTTGTGTCACGTCTAAGTGAAGTTACAAACCCGCCCCTATTGAAAATATTTACATACATCAATTTCAGCCAAGTCGAGTTTGTTTTTCCGCCCAAGGTGTATGAATGGGGAAATGGAGGGAGAGATAGATGTCTTTCATATGAACTTGAATCAAGTGTGTTTTGCCGGCCATGTTTGGCGCACACCGTGTCGGAATGGGCTCATAGGCGGTCGTGTCATGTCTAATTGAAGTTACCGACCTACCCCTATTGAGAGCAGTGGAAATCGGGTCGATGGATTGTCCGTGTAAGGGGTAGATAGTAATTTCCATCTCCCAAACACTGGCTTCGGGCAGCCGACGAGGGAGTGGACATTTTGCCGCTTCTTTTGAATTTTGGGACAATAAGCATCCACGTTTACCTTGGCAACTAAATTCGAATCCATTTTGTATTCATATACGAATATTTATAAATCATTCTATGTGTTTTTATATATCTTCGAAAGCACAACAAAGATGTATTCCATTGTCATACATGAATATGATATACAAATGCCAATACTCGAATTCAGAAGCTAGAATACAGTTTAAGATGAATTCGAATATTTGAAACCACTTTATGTCCAACTCAAGTGTCACATGTAGCATAATTTGTACTCCCATTTAGATATGTACACAAGCAATGTATCAAGATTCAAATACCGAGTCAATCAACCAATAATGTACAAAACTAACAAACATATAAACACTTATATAGTATATGGATCAATAATATCAACTAACATACATAAGCCAGGCCGCTGTACTTTTTTCTGCAGAAGAGCATCCTTTTTTAGCGAAGCTAGTTCATCATATTGGCCCTTTCACATGCGTGACACTTAAGGACCATCTATACTACTATTATTGTTGAATGCACATCCAGCCCGATTGTCATATTTGTAGGTCTGGCACAACAATCAAAATGAAATGTCTCAAAGTCTTATAAATTAATATAGACTTGTGCTAAAAAATTACAAACCAAAAAACAAAAAACAATTATTACATGATCTCTAAAACAAATGGTTTGATCGATTTCATGAACAAACAACACAAAGGTTATTCAATGATGGAAAGAACATTTCACCTATGATTTACCAAGCGGGAATTTAATTTCCTTTTTTCCTTCAGGACCTTAGCAATGTGGTCAGTCTCAGCTTGCTTCATTTTGAAATCCACCAAATATTTCATGGTTGTCTTGAGTACTGCTTGTGATTGTGCTATTTGCTTCCTCAACATGTCAACTTCATCTCTAAGTGCAGAAGCAGAATCTCTTTCTACCAATAGTTTAGCCTCTAGAGCATCAACAGTTGGCAATTCATGATGCATGATTGGGCCGGTGCCACTACTGTGGGATGATACAACGTCCATGGGGACCTCGCTCTTTGATCTCGGGCTAACATTTTTTGGCATTAAAATTCCGATTTGATTCCAGAAAGTTGAAGTTAGCAAAACATCTCAACTGGGATTTATAATAGCAAACCAGTTAAACAAACAAGGAACTAAAGAGTTTCAATTAGATGCTGAAAAGTAGTTATTAACATCATTCTAACTGGTTGCAGCAGCAAAGAAGTTAAACATACAAGTTTTGCAAAAGGTACCTGCTGTGGCATTGGAGTTTCTCTTGGATCTTGAAAAGTTGAGTCGCTAGTAACGTGATTAGAGCAATCGGTTGCAACAGCAAAGCAGTTAAACAAACAAGTTTTGCAAAAGGAACCTGTTGTGGCATTGGAGTTTCTCTTGGATCCTGAAAAGTTGAGCAGTCAGTAACTTGATTAGAGAAACAAGTTACAACAACAAACCTGGTACACAAATATATTTTTGAAAATGTACCTGATGTGCAATTGGACTTCCAATTGGATCCTGAAAACTTGAAGTTGGTAAGATGATTACAGCAACAAGTTACAGCGGCAAACCAGGTAAACAAGGAAATTTCTAAAAATATACATGTTGTGCCAACAGAGTCTCAGTTGGATCCTGCAAACTTGAATGTTAGCAATCATAAATGAATTGTTGCAAGAGCCATAAGAAACTAACATCAAACTAGTAAAACTAACCAGTTTTGGCAACATATTTAATTACACATGAACTAGTAAAACTAACAAGTTCTTGGCAACATATTAAAGTAACAAGTCAGGACCGTTTACCAGCAACACAAACATTTGTAAATTTCTATATATGACCACATATGAACCTGACAGTTGTCTATCTATGAGCATGCATACATTACTAGTGCTACAAGTGATACTAGCAAACCATTTAAACAAACAGGGTATCAGAACATAAATTACACGTGAATTCTGCTGCACCCTAGAAGTACATATGACCAGCTATCTACGTGCTTAAGTAGCTATTTAGGTTCAGGCAAACAGGTAATTCTTAACACTAAGTATCAAACACATAGATAGGCGCAGTCTATAATAGGATTAACAGGCTATGGCATTATGTAATCAGTAGCAAAATAAATTAAGCAAGAAATGCAATTGAACAATTTTGCAATAAGAGCTAACTAAAATTCCGAGAAGCTGGTAACTAAACTTACGCTAGCTCTTTGTATAGGCACGCTGCAACTTTTTTTTCGCTTACAAGGTTCTATGAAGGAGTCCATGGCATCAATTGCTTGGATGCGCAGTCCCAATACTTCTTTCTTCCCACACTGCATTGGTAAGTCGAATGGTTAATCTAATAAGATGGTGCGTCCTTGATATGTTATATGAGGACGGATTGTCAGACTAGTTGTAGCCACACACATCACACTGGCTTTTATAGTATATTTTATGCGATTACATTTGGCATATCGAGATATAAGCAATCTACAATAGGATTAAAAGACTGGCATCCTTCACATTATTGGCGAACACAATTCATAGAAACATGCAATTCAACCATTCTATTGGTAAATCAAAAGCGCCACTGGAATATTTTTTACTACCCCAATCATACACGCAAAAAGGGGGCAACGCCACCGTAGGGGCTGGTATGGGCGGCCGCCTCGGGTGGCTGGAAAATGTGCACCTAGTTTGAGTCGTCCAGGTTGGCCCGGGCTAGTTTTGTTCGTCCCAAAGCATGAGTAGGCAATGTAAAAATGAAAAAAAACATTTCAATTCGGATGGTCCAATAACATAAGTGCAAGGCAGGCCCTATAGCAGGCTCATGGCCCAAATGAGCGCCTCCCATATCGATCGACAGCAGGAAAATCCCAATTCGTTTGCTCCAGCCTCTAGTCTGGTTCGCTCCTAACCTAGCCGTCGCTGGACAGATCGACACATCACTTCCTCGCGCCCTCGTTGGATGCCGGTCACCGGGCTTCAAGCGAATGGAAGGACAAGAAGATGAACATCCAACCTTGGGTGTAGGCTGCGTGGGAAGCAGCGGCAGCAGCACGGGCATGGCATCGAGCTTGTGCAAACGGACAGTCGCAACTTGCAAGAGCAGCATGTGCAACGAGCAGGTACATCACACCCCTGATTATATCTAATTCAATTATTCAATTTCTGGCCAATAGTTAAACCTGATGGTGTTGTAAAACTGCTTGTATGTAGGGAATCTATGAGAAAATGAAACCAATTTCTGCTTATTTTATAACTCCCCCAATCAATACTGATCTGACTGAACTTGATGTCTAATCAAGTTTCCGGTGCAAACATACAAGCTCATTTTGTTCTTGAGCCTGAAGTGTCTAATGAACAGACTGGTAATGAAGGATTTTTGATGCAAATATTTTACATGCTCCTGGTGATGAACATATATTGTCTAATGAGGGATCTAATGCAAGCATTTTGCAAGCTCCCATTGAAGGATTTAGTGTCTACTGATGATCTGCTATGTTGAGAAAGACATAGAGATTTCCAAGCATTGATGACAAGCAAATTATAGTACATTTTCATGGCTTGAGGAAACGTCGAGGCTATCTACCAGAAAGTCCCCGTATCATGACAACGTAGCATAAATACTTTTCTAATCTGTTGTTTGAAACTATTGGCATACTTGTGCATGATAGATATATTGATATGTAGTTTGCACACTGGTTATAGGTGCAATTACACTTCAATATTTTTAGCCAGAGAACGAATAATTCAAGCAGGTACAGACCATATTAGTAGTCCTTGTACACCATGTTGCATTTTGTGTTTTTTTGTGCTTACATCATTTAGTGTTTTATAATCTGGAACTAGTTTGGATCATTAGCTGATTTTCAAAGTGCATGTAGCTTCACATTTCTCAAGTTATGTTGATTTCCATAGTGCAAGTGCCTTCGTATTTTTGAAGTTAAAATTTTGCCCCTCGTAACTTGAATTCGTGGATACACCACTGCACACAAATCATACACGCAGGCCAGTATGAATTAAATGAAATGCAAGGACTTACGCTAGCTTGTTGTACAGGCTCACTGCAGCTTTGCTTGTGCTTGAGATGTTCCATGTACAAGTCCATGTTACCACTTGCTGGGATGTGCAGGCCTTGTGCTCCTTGCATCCCCCTCTGCATTTTTGACACGGGAATGGTTGATCAAATAAGAGGAATAGATCTTGATGTTGTACCAGAGGATAGGTACTTACAATGTTATACCGGTGTGCAGGATGTGTACCAGATCCCGTAGCGTCGTCATGCTTCGCTAAAAATGGTTTGCTTGTTTCAGATGATATCTCTAGACGAAATAAGAGTTAAAGTCAGGGTTGCATAGGCGTGTGAGCTAAGAGAGCAGTGAAAGGATATCGAAACATTGTCAGAATAGTGCACAAGGGAGTGATATGTGGATACCTAGTTCGGGCCGGCGTCTGGGCATGCTCACCTAGCTAGAGTGCGGGTCACTTCAGAGCCGTTGAGGGTGATGCACTGGCGTTGGCTGGCCGCACACGGATGCAGATCTTGAGTGGCAGCGGAGCGCTATGATGCGATGGACAAGGCCGTTGGTGAAGCCCCAACGGCCTCGATGGGCAGAGGTGTGATGATGTGCTCGGTGAAGTAGCCCCTGTGAGGTGGGATACGGCGTCAGCGAAGCGCACCTGATGCGGTGGAAGTCGGTGTCTGTGAAGCACGTCAGTTGCGGCGGCCGATGTTGTCGGTGAACCACCCGGTGCGGTGGACAAGGGCGTAGATGAGGTAGCTACGGTGCGGTGGTGAAGCACGACCGTCGTCTTCATCATCGTCGTTTGGCACAGAGGTGGGGGAAGAGACGAGACGAGGGGCGATTCGAACTTTGCTTGGGTTGGCGGCGAATTAGGGATTTGAGCACTCTGGCGTGCGGAAGGGGACAGTTGAGAAGGGAGATTTTGCAGGGCTGGAATTGGGGCTGCCAGATATTTCAATCCGAAATGTGGAAGCGCGAACTTATTTTCCCGTTGTTCTTGGGGGGCAGGGGAGGGAGGGAAGGGTGGGTGGGTGGGTACTAGCATCCATACGACACACGCAACCACACCACGGCACGACCCTGGTCTGCATGGTGCGCCTACATTTGAGAATGCAAATGAATCTTCTTTCATTTGCGAACGAATCTGTATGTATTACCATGCCCGTGTTTTCCATGCAAATAATTATTCATTCGAAACATGATACTATAAATTAATTAATGAGGAGTTATTTGAATTAGAGTCTGTGTCACATAGCGATCTCCAATTCTAACGTGGATTTCGCATTTCGCGGTATCCATCCTACTTTTTTAATAGAAATTCATATGTATATGATGAAAACCATGGTATTGAGAAAACTTTGGATGGATTCAAACATATTACCTACAAAATAGCACAACAATCGAGTCAATGTCAACTTTTCCAAACCTAGTATGGCACGAATTCAAAATAATTACAGAAGCCATATGCATGGTCCTCAATTCAAATCTTAGAATGTACACTAAGTTGAAACGTCGATATTAAGCCTCGTACTATCTACATTCAAATGTTGTTTTTAGCCCCACCCCACTCTTCCCTCGGCACACACGCTACATACTTCTTGTATCGATCAATCTTCCTCTCCTAACCATCTTAGGAAGCTATCGGTTTCCGACACACGTTAATTCTTTCTCTCCATGTTTTCGATATCTAACTCTCTCAACTACACAACCCCTTTTTCCACTCTATTACCAAATGTATCTACCTCACACACCCGCCATTGCACTCCATGTCGAGCTCTCACTCTCTCTCCCCCTCCCACCCTCTCTCACTAGATACATGCATTGTCTATCTAGCCCCCCCTCTCGTGCGCATGCACACACGTTGTCTATCTAGGTCACTCTCTCAAGACTGTCTCTCTCTTTCTTCCGCTTGGCGGGCCACACTCGCTCAATCTCGCTCTCTTTATCTAAGTCTCGATTAACCTCGCTTTCTTTCACACATAAATGATATATCTCCCTGTTCGGGCCTCGATCGACACACTTTATACTCTCTCACGCAGATTATCTATCTAGGCCAGTCCATCCAAGCCGCCCCCACTCTTTCGACCTCATGGAGGGCCACGCTCGCTCAATCTCTCTCTCTCTATCTATCTATCTCTCTGTCTCTATGTATGTCTCGATTGACCATGCTATTTCTCGGACACAAATGATATATCTTCATGTTTGAGCCCAATTCGACATATTCATATTGTATACTCTCTCAGGCACATTGTCTATCTAGGTCACTCTCTCCAACCCGTCTCACTCTTTTGATCGCACGACGACCGACACTCGCTCAATCTCTCTCCCTTTATATATGTAATTGATTGACCTTGCTTCCTCCTACATGCAAAATATATCTACATGTCTGTGACTGGATCATCTCTCAAGATCTATCTTATAGCCCTCACCCTTCCCAAAAGCTCTATCGGACAATATCTCTCCAGAGCATATATATCTTTTCAACGAATGCCGGACCACACTCACTTTGTCTCTCTATCTATCCGTGTCTCCATTGACCTCACTTTCTCACGCCGTATCTTCCACACATTGAAGCTACCTCTCCATCCCTCGCAGAGCCAGAGCTATTTACATTGCAAGGGTGACTCCAACCTTGGATTAATTTGTGAAGGCATTTATTTTGGTGGGTTTAGACTATATTTTTATAGCATTCGGCCCACAACTACTTCAAACATCATTGCAACCCCCTCACCTCCCCCACTTGATTTTCCTCTGGCTCGGTTGTCACTCTCTCGCACGCCCTTTCTCACCTTCAGCGTCGCACCATGGTATTTTTGCAAAAAACTCTATTGTTATCTTTAATTATTACAAATAAGCTACAAAACTGCACACCGACAGTCCACCTGTAATGGAACAAATTTTGACCCACAAATTAAAGTGCTACAAATTACACACCAAGGGGCCCACCTGTCATGAAACAATTCTGGAACCATTTATAAATTAAAAATTAAAAAGGACGAGGATCGAACATGCGACCAGGGCCTTCAAGCCGCACGTCAATAGGCAACATAGTACATCAATGTTTGTTGTACCCCCTTTGTTGATATAATGTTTTTATATCACCACAATCTATTTAATGGATAATATGTTTTAATATTATTTTTTAGTACATTAGTGGGACCGGCTTGTTAGCACGTACTATTTGCCTTCACTTACTGGTGGTTTCCAAGGCTGCTCTCTCTCTCCTCCCCTTCTACGTTTAGACGCACGGGTAAACACGAAGAACTCGCAGACGATGTTGTCGTTGACCATATCTGGACGTGTTCACAAGTTACGACACCAGTTTCACGTCCTAGTAGTACTAGTCAATATGTACGTGCAATGCACGTTAATTTGGAAGTATATTAAGTGCATGCAGATATTAAGTAGGATATTACTTGCGTGTTATTATGTGATTAGCACTATTTTTGGCATGAAATTAATTGCACGCTAAACGTGTTGAGTGCTCAACATTGAAGCAGTCTAGATCGTTGGATTGACATGATTTGTTGGCTGAGATTAATTGGGTCTGCCCCTTTGGTATAGATGGCATAGATATAGATTATACATGTAACAAGTTTAGAACAAAAGTGACTGTGACGGACAAGTTATCTAGTACGATTTATCTACTACTCTATAATAATTAAATGCGTTGATAAATAGATGTATCACCTAGTGCTCGAACAAGGGGACTGGTCGCGCCCTACAATTATTTGGAATTCACTTCCCTAAGAAAATATTTGGAATTGACGTGGCATTTAATATGAAATGTTTGCGATGAGAAGGAATACATGTGGCTTGATGATGTTTTATATTTAATTTGATACGGCTCTAACAGAATATTGAATCGATCAAACCATAGATTCCATTCAGTCTGACTCCAACTTTACATTCATACGACAATCGGTCTAAAATAAACGGAAATGATAAATGTTCGGATTTTAAGCTTGGCAATCCGAAAAAATTTCATGGCAAATTTAGATTACGCGGCGGGGGGCTTCTTGTGGTGAGAAGCGGTTCCTCTGCCATGCTCTATGTGTCGTCGGGCCACTGACCGACAGCGACTGTGATGGCGGCGTCTTGTGCTATTGCTGGCATACTCCTGGACGTTGGCCCTAGCTTCAAGGAAGGTTAGAATGTTCTGGACTCTGGTCTCCAGGAGCGAGTCAACTGGCGGGAGGAGGCGACTGGCGTTGGTGCTAGGAAGCGGTCAATGGCGGCCATCCATGCCGCTGAGGGAGGCACTGGCACTCGCGCGAGGACAGGCACTGGCAACGGCGTGACGGAGACATTAGTGTGCATGGGCACCGACACGGGTGCGCGCGTTAGTGCGCGCGCAGGCGCATGCGCTGGTAGGTGCACGGACGCGTGAAAGTCGGCGGGGACCTCGTGGAACCCCGTGGCATAAAGCTCGGCAACAATGTGCAGCTCCTAGCCCATCAATACCATGAGAATGGGTGTTGGCACAGTCGGGGCGACGGGAGCTGGAACGGGAGCGGGGGTAGGCACGACGTCTTCCTGCGAGGCCGGTTCAAGCTCATCCGGAAGCACCTTATGTTCTTGAGACTTCTACTGGGTGTCTTCCTCAGGAAACTGGAAGACTAAGGGCAGACCATCATGATGCAGCATGGCGTACGGTTAGGTCAGGTTGGTTTGAGGTAGACGACAGGAGAATCGAAGAGGAAGAGAGAAGCTTGTAGCGATACCGGGTAGTGTGGGGGTGATTTTAAACTGCAGCGCCAGCGCCATTAAAAGTGGGAGCAGTCGGGATGAAGGTGGGCAGCGGAGCCTGGTCAAAGGGCTCGCCTCACTGTGAGCCTGCGCATCGGCCTGGTTGCACGCCTCCTGGTCAGCCAGCACATCGGTCTGCTCGCACGCCTCCCGTCGACTCACATGCTTGCTCGGACGGCACCTGTCGATGAGAAGCGAGACTCGTGGTGGCACGTAAATTCCCATGGTTTGAATAGTAAAAGAGTTCACCTTAACGTGACAGGTGTTTGTTCCAAAATACCTCGGCTATTCATTTGTGCAACTTCTCATAAGCAGCTTGTCTCAAATTGAAGAAAAAAATTACGTAGGAATATTTTTGCCATATCACAAGACCATGCTCGGTTTCATCAATTTCTGGTCACTTTTAGATTTTATGAAATTTGGAATCCAGGATTCCAAACAATATCATAACCTACATCATGCAATAAATTTTCAAGCGATACATCTTTGCTGTTGTAGATGTTGATATTTCTTAAGAAAGGATTTGGTCCAACATTTTGCGTTAGACTACACACAAGTTATATATGCAGAGTAAAAGGATAATCCCTCCGTACCAGTGCATTTCCTGATATATTAAATCAAGTACTAGGCACAAACAAACATGGCTCAATTTTGTGCTCATCCTAGTGTAGTACTCCTATTAGTACTAGGCAATGGAGTTGACGGGTGACCTTGGGTAGTGGCGACCGAGGGAATCGAACTGTGCTCGACACGGTAGGTAATGTTGTCTAGTTACTAAAGCATCCCTCCATTTTTCATCGATGGTCATTATGGACCAGAGACATGAGGGGAATTTCCTAGGGCTGAAATTCTGGCCGCCAGATATTTCGACTCAAAACACAGAGGCTCGACTAGTTGGGGTTGGCTGATGTGCGTACCACGCACGCCACCAGAAGGACACGAGCCCATTTTTTTTAGGATCAACATGAGCCCAGGTCTGGCTGGTACGCCGTTGGGTGCTACCATTCGAGAATATGAAAGGAACCTTTTAAATTGCCGAACGAATCTATATGTATTACAATGCCCGTATTTTCCTTGTAAATAGTAATCTCAACATGGTAATTGATTTATGAAGCATATGACCCCACACACACGAATACAACAACAATCCAGTAAGTATAGTGCATCTATTTTTTCCAAACCATGCATGTGTGACACAAATTCAAAAATACTCCCTCTGTTCCTGAATAATTTTCTTTTAGAGATTTCAACAAGTGACTACATACGGAGCAAATGAGTGAATCTACATTCTAAAATATGTCTATATACATCCGTATGTAGCAGTCCGTTTGAAATCTCTAAAAAGACTAATAATTAGGAACGAAGGGAGCAAAATGTAAGACATGCATGCGCCTGAATTCAATATTTAAAATGAACAAGAAACTGGAACATGAATATTATGTCTAGTACTACATACATGCAAATGTTGTGTTTAGGTGGAGCTATATGTAGATTGTCGGGGGTCAGCCCCTCGACCTTAGATAAAATTGTCAAGCTCTATATAGGATTGTTTAGATTATATTATCTGAACATTATATTTGTCCCCACCCTCCCAAACACTGATTGGTTGTGCACCCCCCCTCCCCGGGAGAATATCACGTGCCCCCACACCTTAGATGCTATATGCTGATACGAGTTGGTTGGAGCTTGTAGATGTGTGATATGGCAGCTCACAGGATGTCTTAATATTTTTACAGGAAACCTTAATGAGTTTGAGAATTGCACACAATTTGTACAAAAACTACTCAGATGCCCTTGGATCCCATATCCAACGACCTCGAAACTCATATCACCGTAGCATCTAAGATGAAGGAGGACCTCATATTCTCCTATATGTAAGAATATCATGTGCTATCACACCTTAGATGCTTTGGTGATACAAGCTCTTCGGAGCCGTTGGATCTGTGATCCAACAACTCCTCATGGTTCGAATGTTTTTTGCATAAAAGCCCCCAAAGAGTTCGGCCACTTCTTACAAGCACAAAGACTGCTCAAATGTCATTGGATCTCAGATCGAACGACCTCGAAGCGCGTATCATCGTAGCATCCAAGCTGCGAGAGCACCTGATGTTTTCTCGCACGGGAGAATATGAGGTGCTCCCGCATCGTAGATTCTATGGTGATATGAGTTCCTAGAGATCTAATGGCTCACAATAGGATGTTTGAATGTTTTTGCAATATACTCCTGAGAGAGTTTGGGAATTGCGCAGAAAGTACAAGTACTACGCATGTGGCATCTGATCACAAATCATATGACCTAGATGCCCGTATCACCGTAGTGGCTAATTAAGCTACGGAGAGCACCTAATATGAGCAACTGGGAGCCGTTGGATCCAAGATGCAGTGGCACACACGAGGCCTGAATGTTTTATTTGCAAAAAAACCTTGGAGAGTTTGGAAATTGCGCATAATTACAAAGACTACTCCCAAGCCATTGGATATCAGTTCCAATGACGTAAAAACTCGTATCACCAATGGTCTCAACAAGTAAAGTCCGGGTAACCGTGTGTCAAAAACATCAGGGGGAAAACCCGAGGAATCACCCTCAGTGGATTCCACTCGATGTAATCATCAAGGTGAACATAGCAGGAATCACCCTCGAGGTCCACACTTGAGGGGTTGCACGACAGAGTCGTATCGGGAGTGGTGAAAGAGGAATCACTCTCGATGACCACGACCGAATAGCTACATGCACTACAAAAATATCATCAGGAGTGCGTTATGAGGTATCATCCTCGGCACTCGATAGTAGCTCTGCAGAGTCGAGCAACAAAAGGGGCGTGATGTGATGTGAGGTGTCGGGCTCTGGTCGTCGATCCTGTTGATCGAGTTGTCGATGATGAAGCAGGGGTAACAAGTACAAGGTGAGGGTCACTGATGGATCACTAACCAACTTATACTAAGCAGTTTAGGATAAGCAGGTAAGGTACAATGAGCAGGTTACAAAAGCAGGCTATGCATCAGAATAGGAGCAATAAATTACAGTAGCAAAATCTTATGCAAGCATGAGAGAATGGAATGGGCGATATCGGGATGATACAGGGGGGCTTGATGCGGCTTGAACTACATTGGTATTTCCCCAAAGAGGAAGGGATGATGCAGCACAACTACGGTAGGTATTTCCCTCAGCGATGAGACCAAGGTTATCAAACCACACTACAAAAAAATACACTTCCGTGATGATACGTGTTTGTCACAGTAGGTCGCTTTTTTTGTCATGCATGTACATCCATGACAAATTTATGACAGAATCAAGATAGTCATACATGTGCTGTCATAGAAGTGTTCCATGACATTACCAAAATTATCGTCACAGAAGTGTCCACTTCCATGACGATAAATCGCGCGTCACAGAAGTGCCTTCGTCAAGGGTGACCGACACGTGGCATCCACCGTAACGGAACGTCGTTAAGCTATCGAGTCGGGTTTTGGATCCGATAACCCGTTAACAGCCCCGACCAATGGGGATTTTCCACGTGTAAAATCAACATTGGCTGGAGGAAACACGTGTCGGCTCATCGTTGGGACAGATGTCAACCACTCATTGGACGGAAGGCGCCTATGATACGTCGACATGTGGCACGGCCCAACAGAGGCCCATTCCTGTGAAAAGGCCGGCCCGTTTGACTTGTTCAAAAGCTGGCGGGCCAGCCCATGGAAAGCCTGTTAACGGCATGTTCGAATATAGCCCATTTACAGCCCGCTAACCCAAGGCCTGTTACACCCTATCCAAATTAGGCCCAGTAGCGTCATCTGGGCCATCCAATATGATTCCAGCCCATTTTCACTTCTGGCCCATGTATGGCCCATGATGTCTTTCGGCCCATATGAGGCCCTATGTAACTCTTGGCCTACTAATGGCCCGTCATGAAACTGGGCCGTAATGAATAGTGTATCACTTTACACCATTAACCACCCATGGTGAAACTGGCCCGTAATGAACAGTGTATCACTTTATACCCATTAACGGCTTGTTATTTCGTTGGGCCGTTTCCATCCCATGTTATCTTTCGTCCTTCTCAGAGCCCATTTATTCTTGGGCTCATTTCCAGCATTCGTTTACTTACGGCCTGTTACTGTCATTTTCTGCTTGTGGGCCAAATTCAGCCCGTGGTTACAGTCGGCCCGTTTGTGGTCTGTTAATACGTTGGGCCGATTTCATAGCATCATCAAATACGGCCTATTAACGATGGCCCATTATGGTTGGCCCATGAACGAACGATTCCAACTCTAGCCCGTTTACGGCCATAATGCGGTCTGTTTGGCCCATGTTTGGCCAATCGATTATACGGCCTGTATAAGGCCCATTGATAATACAGCCCGCAGAAGGCCCATTGTTTCTACGGCCTATAGAAGGCCCATTGTTTCTACGGCCCGTAGAAGGCCCACTGTTTCTACGGCCAGTAGGAGGCCCAGTGTCACTACAGTAAATATTAGCTCATGGTTATTGTGGCCTAGTTTTAAAAAATAGGTTATTGCAGCCACTAGCTAACCGCGGAAAAAGAACTGCAATGACTACAAGCAAACCAATAAACAAGACAACAAGGAAATAAATAAGCAAGCAACTAACGCTAGGCTATCACTGCTATTACACATATTACATCCACTGGGCATCAAAGTTCGCCACCAGTGCAAATATAGGGAACAAAGCAGCATATCATATACACTGGTTGTCAAAGTTGGCGACCAGCGCAAATAAACGCCACAGCAAAACAAATCCAGAACTGAAACCACTTCAGAAGATCTCAAGAAACAATATCCTGGGTACCCATAATGCTGGCAAGATGCTTAGCAAGCTTATTAACTTTCTCATGTTTGATGCTTAAATCCTCCAGCGCTTGCTGTTGCACCATAAAATATGCATCTGAATTCTGCAGGGACTTCCTCAGTCCTTCAGCTTCCTGTCGCAGCACATCTGATCGATGTCTTTCAACTTGAAGTTGAGACTCAAGAAGACGAACTGATTCAGGCAGCGAGTTCGAAGAGCTTGTGCCAGCAGTAGTGGCCAGTAACTCGAACACTACATCAAGACAGGACTTTTGGGTTCCCTCACTGTCGTCAAGATAGTTTTTATCAGCTTTCTTGGAGACCAACAGGGATGTCTCACTATCTTGAACCTTATCTGCATTACTTCCTTTACCATTGGATAACACGGTACTGTTCTCCAATATTTTGTCCGCGTTCTAAAAGAGAAACAAGCAGACACATCACATGTTTACCATGTTGTATATGAAACTCATTTTGGTAAATGAGTTCAGTAGTAAAGTGGACAGGATAACATCATGAAACAAACATATATCTATGTACCATGGTTACTTTATGGTGTATACCATTCTAGTTTTTGTTGCCAAATCAAGATAGAGACACAGTTCAAATAATATTTGTTCAAGACAAAGCAGAATAGACAGAATATAAGTGTGGGTAACTATAGAGCAATAACAACACTTGTAATGTGCATGACATGAAAACAT
Source organism: Triticum dicoccoides (assembly GCF_002162155.2). Lineage (NCBI taxonomy): Eukaryota > Viridiplantae > Streptophyta > Magnoliopsida > Poales > Poaceae > Triticum > Triticum dicoccoides. The sequence goes on from NC_041386.1 coordinate 450,763,624, forward strand.
AACTGTTTATTCAATTGAAACTGAAATCAACATAGAGCAGGTTACAACAGCAAACCAGTTAAAGAAACAGGTTTAAAACATACCTGTTGCGCCATTGGAGTTTCAATTCCATCCTTCAAATTTGAAAATAGTTGGTATGAGTAAATACAGTCATGCAAGAGCAAAGGAGTACGAACCATAGCTACAGAACCTGACCTGAGAACAAATCTTCTTCTCCTTTAAGCATTGAGTTGGGATTCGGAGTGGTGGTCCTCATGCTTTGGGCACTCCAGTTCCCTTACTAATTGCTCGTGTTTGGGTGCTCTGTGGTGGAGACGGTGCTGTGTCAACTGGAACTGGGTTACTATCTGCCGGGGTTGGGGTTAGAAGGGGTGTAGCTGGCTCTCTGTCCACCTGGGTAGGGGTACAATCTGCGAGAGTCTGGGTTATGTGTGGTGGATCTGGTCCTTGGGCAAGTACAACCGTGGTTCTATCTGCATCAACTGGTAGCACTATCTTTTCTGAAGACCGTGTTGTTACTCCCTTAGATACTGCCATCACACTCTCCAATTCAAATGGCTGATAAACAAGAAAAGTAATTGAAAGTATAGACATTGTATGATAGACAGGTGCAACGGATAGTGGCGAATAAAAGAGGGCATGAAATAATTCATATTTATGTTGTCTAACCAAACAGGATAGCATGACATGGCTAACTAAACAGGATAGCATGACACAATTTCACATTATGATGGCTAACTAAAAAAGATGGAAAGACATAGTTCAAAATATGAAACTATGTAAACAGGATGACATGACATAACTATATAATGTGTTTATTAAATAGGTTGGCATGCCATAATTCACATACATTCACGGATAGAATGCCATAATTCAAAATATGATGACTATAAACACTAAACAGGATGAGATGATATAACTATATGATGTCTTTATTAAATGGGTTGCCATGCCATAATTCAGATAGATGATGTGTATGTACTATGTAAACATGATGGCATGATATACTTCAAATATATGATTTATATAGTAAGCAAGTAAGCAGATGGCAATCCATATATGATGTAAAAACTAAGCAATGCAAGACAACATGCATGACATGGGTAATATAACCCTGCCAAGTTTGAGCATAGACCTCAGGGGGAAAATAGGACTGGTCATCAGTCTCTGAATCCTCCTCTGAGGAGCTCTCTGTAAGCAGCAAGATGTCTGCTTCAGCAGGTAGCATTGTCTGCTCTGAATACCTTGTTTTCACTCCGGATACTTCCATCACCGCTTCAAATGGCTGATGCACAGGAAGAGTAGTTGAATATACAAACGTTGTCGCCAAATGGAACACGTAATACAAAAAAATGATAGCATGATATAATTCACATACATGATGATTGTCTAAACAGCATGGCATTGCATAATTCACATATATAATGCCTTTGCAACAAGATATCATTGTATAATTCACATATATAATGTCTTGCAACAAGATGGCAATGCATAATTCACATATATGGTAATTAGACACTGAACAGGTGGCATTCACACAAAGCATGTCTAAACTAATCAAATGACATAGCAATGCGAGACACCATACGCACGATATGAGCAACATAACCCTGCCAAGTTGGAGCATACACCTCGGGGGGAATAGGACTGGTCATCTATCTCTGAATCCTCCTCTAAGGAGCTATCCATAACCAGCGAGATATGTGCTTCGTCAGATAGCATAGTCTGCTCTGAAGACCTTGTTTCACTCCAGAATTTGCCATCACCATGTCAAATGGATGATGCACACGAAGAGAAGTTGAATGTAATAACATTGTTGACAAATGTAATATGTAACAAAAAAAAGGATGGACTGATATAATTTACATATAAGATGACTGGCTAAGCAGGATGGCATTGCAAAATTCACATATATGATGCCTAGCTAAACAAGATGGTGTTGCATAATTCACATAAACGATGAATAAACTAAACAGATGGCATTTGCACAAAGGATGTCTATGAAGGAAATATGCCCTAGAGGCAATAATAAAGTTATTATTTATTTCCTTCTATCCTGATAAATGTTTATTATTCATGCTAGAATTGTATTAACCGGAAACATAATACATGTGTGAATACATAGACAAACAGAGTGTCACTAGTATGCCTCTACTTGACTAGCTCGTTGATCAAAGATGGTTAAGTTTCCTAACCATAGACATGAGTTGTCATTTGATTAACGGGATCACATCATTAGGAGAATGATGTGATTGACTTGACCCATTCCGTTAGCATAGCACTTGAACGTTTAGTTTGTTGCTATTGCTTTCTTCATGACTTATACATGTTCCTATAACTATGAGATTATGCAACTCCCGTTTACCGGAGGAGCACTTTGTGTGCTACCAAACGTCACAACGTAACTGGGTGATTATAAAGGAGCTCTACAGGTGTCTCCAAAGGTACATGTTGGGTTGGCGTATTTCAAGATTAGGATTTGTCACTCCGATTGTCGGAGAGGAATCTCTGGGCCCACTCGGTAATGCACATCACTATAAGCCTTGCCAGCATTGGAACTAATGAGTTAGTTGTGGGATGATGTATTACGGAACGAGTAAAGAGACTTGCCGGTAACGAGATTGAACTAGGTATTGAGATACCGACGATCGAATCTCGGGCAAGTAACATACCGATGACAAAGGGAACAACGTATGTTGTTATGCGGTTTGACCGATAAAGATCTTCATAGAATATGTAGGAGCCAATATGAGCATCCAGGTTCCGCTATTGGTTATTGACCGGAGACGTGTCTCGGTCATGTCTACATAGTTCTCGAACCCGTAGGGTCCGCACGCTTAAAGTTTGATGACGGTTATATTACGAGTTTATGTGTTTTGATGTACCGAAGGAGTTCGGAGTTCCGGATGAGATCGGGGACATGACGAGGAGTCTCTAAATGGTCGAGACGTAAATATCGATATATTGGACGACTATATTCGGACATCGGAAAGGTTCTGAGTGATTCGGGTATTTTCGGGAGTACCAGGGAGTTACGGGAATTCGTATTGGGCCTTAATGGGCCATACGGGAAAGGAAAGAAAGGCCTCAAAGGGTGGCCGCACCCCTCCCCATGGGCTGATCCGAATTGGACTAGGGAGGGGGCGCCCCTTCCTTCCTTCTCCTTTTTCCCTTCCCTTTCCTTCCCTCCTACTCCTACTACTTGGAAGTAGGACTCCCCTAGGGCACGCCATAGAGAGGGTCGGCCCTCCCCCTCCTCCACTCCTTTATATACGGGGGCAGGGGTATAACGCCCTCGATGCGGCTATAGCTCCCACGTGTCGAGGCACGACTTAGAGACATAACCGTATTGAAAGCAATGTCGCAAGTTAGGCAATCATCACAACATCCCATGTAATATAAGTAATAAAGGGGAGATACATAGTTGGCTTACACTCGCCACGTCACATCAAAGTACATAAATAACATACATCATCCAAAACACTCATGGCCCGACTACGGCGCCAAAATAGAAGAAAACCCAACATGCGATGCGGTCCCGATCACCCCCAACTGGGCACCACTACTGATCATCAGGAAAAGACACGTAATATCGCTGAGAGTCCTCGTCGAACTCCCACTTGAGCTCGTAATCGTCACCTGGAGCGGAATCACCTGGACCTGCATCTGGAGTAATAGTATCTGTGAGCCACAGGGACTCAGCAATCTCGCACCCTCGCGATCAAGACTATTTAAGCTTATAGGAAGGGGTAAGACAAATATATGTGGAGCTGCAGCAAGCGGCTAGCATATATGGAGGCTATCTTATTCGCAAAAGAGAGCGAGAAGAGGAGGCGAAGCGCGAGCGAGAAACTAGAGAGAGAGCAACCTGCGCAAACATAACTCCAACACCGTGTCCACTTCCCGGACTCCGCCGAGAAGGGGCCATCACGGTAACACACACGGTTGATCCATTTTAATTAAATTAAGGTTCAAGTTATATACAACCGGACATTAACAAATTCCCATCTGCCCATAACCGCGGGCACGGCTTTCGAAAGTTCAACCCCTGCAGGGGAGTCCCAACTTAGCCCATGACAAGCTCTCACGGTCAACGAAGGAATAGACCTCCACCCGAGACATTCCGATCAGACTCGGGATCCCGGTACAACAAGACATTTCGACAGGTTAAAACAAGACCAGCAACACCGCCTGAATGTGCCGACAAATTCCGATAGGAGCTGCACATATCTCGTTCTCAGGGCACACTCAGATGAGCTCTCCATACAACTAAAACCAAACCTCGAGTTTCCCCGAGGGGGCGCTGCACAGGACTCTAGTTCGGACCAACACTCAGAGGAGCACTGGCCCGTGGGGGGGGGGGCTAAAATAAGATGACCCTCGGGCTCCGGAAACCCAAGGGCAAAAGAGGCTAGGTGGCAAATGGTAAAACCAATGTTGGGCATTGCTGGAAAAGCTTTAATCAAGGCGAACTATCAAGGGGTTCCCATTATAACCCAACCGCGTAAGGAACGCAAAAATCCGGGAACATAACACCGATATGACAGAAACTAGGGCGACAAGAGTGGAACAAAACACTAGGCGAGAGGCCGAGCCTTCCAACCTTTACCAAGTATATAGATGCATTAAGATAACATAGCAATATAATGATATCCCAACAAGTAAATAAATGTTCCAACAAGGAACGGCTCCAATCTTCACCTGCAACTAGCAACGCTATAAGAGGGGCTGAGCAAAGCGGTAACATAGCCAATCAACGGTTTGCTAGGACATGGTGGGTTAGAGGTTCAACATGGCAATTGGGGGGCTGACCAGAAAAAGGTAGGCATCGTAGCATTGGCATAGCAAAAGAGCGAAGCAAACTAGCATAGCAAAGATAGTAGTGATTTCGAGGGTATGATCATCTTGCCTACAAAGCTGTCAGAGTTGACTGGATCCTCAAAAGCAAACTCAACGGGCTCCTCATTAGTGAACTCGACTCCCGGCTCTACCCAAACAAGACAAACAAGCAACAAGGATACAATCAACCACGTGCAAACTCAAACAATAAGATGCAAAGATGGTATGCTATGCGGGATGCGATGCGGGATGCAAAATGCAAGATATGACAGGAAATGCATGAACCTGGCCTCAATTTGTAAAACCAAGTGTGCCATTGGAAAGAGGGTATGAAATCGCTTGAAAACGATATAAAGAACGCCGGAGTCGGAGTTACGGTTTGGAAATGGCAAGCGATTCAAATATGACACCGGTGTGCAATTTACAGCAAGTAGGCATCAAAATGCAATGAAATGAACATGCTACAGCCACCAAACATGACAACAAAATACATGGCACAGAAGCATTCAAGATGCTTAACAAAATACTAGCACTGAGCCACGGCCAATTCATCCATTATGAGGTTCAAACAGGCATGGCAAAAACGCAAATGCAAAACAGATTCAGACTTAGTGAAATTAACACTTGTCTGAAATTTCAGATCATGAAGCCCTCTTTGGAGCAGCAAAACAACATGCTACAGGACCTGATTAAGACAAAGAATAACATGGCATGGAGCTACTCAACAATCTTAACAAAAGTCCCTAAGTGACCTTGGGCCAAAAGGGATCACAAAATATACTAACAAGCACACGAACATAGCTAAAACATAATCAGTTTTCAGACTTAGTGAAAACTGAGACATGCTGAAATATAACTCACGAAGGCATGTAAACGAGCTCGATGCACTCACCACGGTGCAAGTCATGGCAAGACAAGCATACATATATTAAGAAGGCACAAAATGCAAGCTAGACATGGCAAGAACAATGGCATAGCATGCACGGGTCAACTACAACATCACCGACAAAATCGCAAACAAGTTTACGATCTGCCCAGATTCACAACGAAGCAAAAGTAGAGCTCGATTGACTCAAGCTAGGGTGCTCCATAATTGCAAGTAAAGACATGGATGGATAGATCATAACAAGATTAACAAAACTCCTTTACTGATCATCCTCAAAAGAGGCACGGATCGCTAGAAAACATCATGAACATATGGCATCATGAACTAAATAATCCCAGACTTAGTGAAAACTACTAAGTCCCTGAAAACAGATTTACCGGGTGCCTCACTTTGCAAGCTTGCACAAGTCACCACACACATCACAAAAATGCATGGGTTGCACCTCTGGAAATATAATAAAATCCTTAACAAAACATCTATAGGACTCACAGGCATAGCATGCACACAACAATCATGCCAAAAATGACAAAAGTCTAACATGAACTAGCAGATCTGACAATTAACTCATGAAGCCTCCTTCTAACACCATTTCGGGCATCAATATGAACTCAAACGAAAATGATGCAATGGAAAGAAATGATGTACTCGTCGAGACGAACATTTTGATATACTATATGTCCAAAACGGAGCTACGGATGCGGAGATATGGCAGGTCAAAGTATGCACAAAAATTAGGGGTTCGGGGTAGAAAAGTCAACCGGATCTAGATCTGGATCTGAGATCATTGTAGCAGCACTGTTCACCGGCGCAACTCCCGAGGTTGGCCGGCGTTGAGGACGACGGCGGCCGGAGTTGAAGGGGTCGGAGGAGGACGGCGGGGCCGGGCGCGGGCGGCGGCCGGAGCGGCGGTGCAGCGAGCGAGGAGGTCCGGCGGAGGCGAGCCGGGGTGCGGGGCGGTCTGGTGCGGCGACCCGGGCGCCTCAGGCGGCCGGAGATGGCGGCGCGATAGTCGGGGGCGGCCGGCCACCGGAGCTGGGGAAGACGGGCGGCGGCACGGGCGAGCGCCTCGGGCCCGGTCGGCGAAGGGGAGGGCCGGCCTTGGGCCCTCGCGGGCTGCGGCGGGCGGCGGCGAAGTGGGGCTCCCACTTGCCATGTGGTGGCGCGGGAGAGGGCGGCGGGATCCGGACGTTGTCCGGCTCCGTCCGGACACGTCCGGCGGCGGCGGAGATCTATTTTTTTAGGGTTTCGGGGAGAGGGGAGATCCGAAAACGGAGGGGTGTATTTATAGGCATATGTGGAGTTAGGAGAGTCCAAATGAGGTGCGGTTTTCGGCCACGCGATTGTGATCGAACGCTCTAGATGATGGAGCAGAGTTTGGTGGGTTTTGGGCCAAATTGGAGGGGTGTTGGGCTGCAACACACACGAGGCCTTTTCGGTCCCTCGGTTAACCGTTGGAGTATCAAACGAAGTCCAAATGATACGAAACTTGACAGGCGGTCTACCGGTAGTAAACCAAGGCCGCATGACAAGTCTCGGTCCAATCCGGAAATGTTTAATCCCCACACACGAAAGAAAGCTAGAAATGACCACCGGAGGAGAACGAAGCGCCGGAATGCAAAACGGGCAACGGGGAAAATGCTCGAATGCATGAGACGAACACGTATGCAAATGCAATGCACATGATGACATGATATGAGATGCATGACAACAAAAACAACACACGGAGACAAAGACCCGAACCCGAGAAATAAATATACCTTAACGCCGGAAACGGCAAGAGTTGGAGTACAAATTGGGAAAGTTATATCCGAGGCGTTACAACACTCCACCACTACGAAAGGATCTCGTCCCGAGATCTAGGACTGAAAGAACGCCGGGTACTCAGAACGGAGGTGATCCTCGCGTTCCCAGGTAGCTTCACGGTCGGAATGGTGTGACCACTTGACTTTGATAAATTTGATTGACTTGTTGCGAGTCTTGCGTTCAGTCTCTTCAAGAATAGCAACTCGGTGCTCATGGTAGGAGAGATCTTCTGGGAGCTCAATGTCCTCGAAGTTAACTGTGCGGTCAGGAGTCTTGAACCACTTTCGAAGCTGAGAGACATGGAACACGTCATGAACATTTGCAAAGTTTGAAGGAAGCTCGAGTTGATAGGCGAGGTCGCCTCTCTTGCTGACAATCTTGAAAGGTCCCACGTATCTAGGGGCAAGCTTCCCTTTGATACCGAAGCGACGAGTACCTTTCATAGGAGAGACGCGGAGGTAAACATGATCTCCGATCTCGAAAGCCAAATCACGGTGCTTACTATCATAGTAGCTCTTCTGGCGGGATTGGGCTACTTTGAGGTTATCACGAATGACTTTGCACATTTCTTCTGCTTCTGTGATTAAGTCATTACCCAGCAGCTGGCGTTCACCGGTTTCAGACTAGTTGAGAGGGGTACGGCACTTCCTGCCATACAGAATTTCAAATGGGGCCTTGCCCGAACTTGCTTGAAAACTGTTATTGTAGGAGAATTCAGCATAAGGAAGGCAATCCTCCCACTTCGTGCCGAAGGAGATCACACAAGCCCTGAGCATATCTTCGAGAATCTGGTTGACACGCTCGACTTGACCGCTTGTTTGGGGATGGAAAGCAGTGCTGAAACGGATGTTGGTGCCCATGGCCTTCTGAAAAGAATCCCAAAACTTGGAGGTAAAGATGCTGCCACGGTCTGAAGATATCACTTGAGGAATACCGTGCAGAGAGACAATTCGAGAGGTATAGAGTTCCGCCAATTAAGCTGTAGTGATCGACTCTTTGATAGGCAGAAAGTGAGGCACTTTGGTGAGCTTGTCGATGACAACGAATATAGCATCATTGCCACGCTTGGACTTTGGAAACCCTGTCATGAAGTCCATTTCAATGTGGTCAACTTCCATTCTGGAATGGCAAGAGGTTGGAGGAGACCAGCTGGCCTTTGGTGTTCTGCCTTCACTCTTCTGCAGACATCACACTCGTTCACGAATTGAGCGATCTCACGCTTCATTCGAGTCCACCAATAAGCTTGCTTAAGGTCCTGATAGATCTTTGTACTCCCGGGGTGGATGGAGAGGAGAGAATTGTGAGCCTCGTTCATGATCACTCTACGGAGGTCACCTTTGGGTACAACAATTCGATCCTCGAAGAAGAGAGTGTCCTTGTCATCAAGGCGGTAGCACTTGTACTTGGACTGACTCTTGGCAATCCCAATCTTCACCTTTTTCACCATAGTGTCAAGAAGCTGGGCTTGGCGAATCTGGTATTCTAAGGTAGAAGATACTTGAAGGTTGGCGAGGAAACCTTGAGGAACAACTTGCAGATTCAGTTTGCGGAAAGCTTCACAAAGCTCGGGTTGATAAGGCTTAAGAATCAGATTGTTGCAATACGCTTTTCTGCTCAAAGCGTCAGCAATCACATTGGCTTTGCCTGGAGTATACTCGATACTCGGATTATACTCTTGAATCATCTCGACCCATCGAGTTTGCCTGAGGTTGAGATTAGGCTGAGTGAAGATGTACTTGAGACTCTTGTGATCAGTGAAAATGTCCACTTTTCTTCCCAATAGAAGATGTCTCCAAGTCAAAAGAGCATGCACAACTGCCGCCAACTCGAGATCATGAGTGGGGTAGTTCTTCTCATTAGGCTTCAACTGGCGAGAGGTATAAGCAACAACTTTCTTCTCTTGCATCAAAACTGCGCCAAGACCTTGGAGAGAGGCATCACAAAAGACCTCGTACGATTTGGATTCATCAGGCGGAGTCAAAACTAGAGCAGTGATCAACTTCTCTTTCAAAGTGTTGAAAGCAATATCACACTCCGGAGACCAAACATACTTGATGTGCTTCTGAAGAAGATTTGAGAGAGGCTTCGCGATCTTAGAAAAGTTTTCAACGAATCTTCGGCAATAGCTTGCAAGACCGAGGAAACTGCGGAGTTGCTTCATGTTCTGAGGAGGTTCCCAATTCACAATTGCAGACACCTTCTCAGGATTCATGGCAATGCCCTTAGCGGAGATGATATGACCAAGGTAGAGAACCTCATCGAGCCAAAATTCACACTTGGAGAACTTGGCATAGAATTGATGTTCCCTGAGCTTATCAAGCACCAAACGCAAGTGTTTGGCATGATCTTCCTTGTTCTTCGAGAAAACCAGAATGTCGTCGAGATAGACCAAAACGAAGTCATTGGTGTAGGCGTTGAAGATGAAGTTCATCATGCGAGAGAACGTCGGAGGAGCGTTGACGAGGCCAAAAGACATGACAGTGTATTCATATGAACCAAAGCTTGTCTTGAAAGCCGTCTTAGGAATATCTTACTCACGGATACGAATCTGATGATAACCCATACGGAGATCAAGCTTGGAGAATACTTGAGCACCTTTGAGTTGTTCGAACAGCTCATTGATGTTGGGAAGTGGGTATTTATTCTTGATGGTCTTCTTGTTCAATGGACGGTAATCAACACAAAGTCGTTCCGAACCATCCTTCTTCTTCACAAAAAGAACACCACAACCCCACGGAGAAGAACTAGGCCGGATGAGACCCATTCTCTCTTGCTCATCGAGTTGCTTCTTCAGCTCCTTCAACTCTTCAGGTCCGAGCTTGTAAGGACGCTTGCACACAGGTTCCGTGCCGGGCTCAAGATCAATAACGAATTCAACTGGCCGGTGCGGAGGCATTCCTGGAACTTCTTCTGGAAAGACGTCTTGATATTCGCAAACGACTGGAATTTGCGAGATAGCATCCATTTCACCCTTCTCATTGAGAGAAAACAGACGGATGGTATCATCATGAGCGGTAAAAACAATTACATCCTCAGACGAATGAGTCAATTGAATCTGCCTGGATGCACAATCAAGATGTGCCTTGTGCTTAGAAAGCCAATCCATTCCGAGAATAAGATCAATATCCGAGTCACCCAGAACAATAGGAGAAGCTAGAAACTTGTAGTCACCCAAAGTGATAGTAACATCCGAAACACGGAAGTTAGCTGTCATTTGCTTGCCCGGTGACACAATTTGCAAAGAATTTTGAAGATACTGATAATCGCACTCATACTTAGATGCAAAAGGTTTGGAAATGAAGCAATGCGATGCACCAGTGTCAAAAAGAACTCTTGCAGGAATATCGTTAACAGGAAGGTTACCCATGATGACATATGAAGAATCCTCTGCCTGAGCTACATTCACCATATTGACCTTGGCATACTTGGGGTTATGCTTGACCACTTCTGTACTTGCCGATCTCACAGGAGGAGGAGGAGGAAGACGCCTCTGGTTGGTACACTTGTTGGCATAGTGACCCTTCTGTTGGCACTTGTTGCACGTGACCTCTGAAAGCGGACGGTGGTACAGAGCACTCGATCTTGGAGGTTGAGACGAAGACTTGTTCTGAAAGCCAGGGTTGGGTGGGTGGGAAGAACCACTGCCACCTTTGCTCTTCTGCTGATACGGCTGACGGAACGGAGGAGGAGGAAGCCAATACTTCTGCTGCTGGGCCACTTGAGTAGAGGAAGAAGGAGTAGCATCTCTGGCTCGCTTCTTGGAAGCATCACACCTCAACTGAGCAGCCTCTTGCTTCAGTGCCATGTTGTAGAACTCATCGTATCTCAATGGCTCAAAGAGGACAAGAGCGAGCTGAATTTCTTCTCTGAGACCACCCCTGAATTGGTATATCATGCTCTTCTCATCAGGTACGTCCTGCTTGGCAAAGCGGGCGAGCTTCTGGAACAACTTGTTGTAGTCATAGACAGACAAAGTGCCTTGCTTCAGATTGCGGAATTCCTGACGCTTACTTTCGAACACACTTTGAGGGATGTGATGAGCTTGGAAATCTCGACGGAAATCATCCCAAGTGACCAGACGTCCACCTCTGGAATCCTTGTACTGCTGGAACCATTCTGCAACTTGATCTTTGAGTTGGAAGGAAGCGAACTTGACGAAATCTTCAGGCCTGATGTTGCTGCACTCAAAATGCTTACCCAGATCCACAAGCCAATCGTCAGCATCGGAAGCCTCAACACAATTGCTGAACGTCTTTGGACCATTAGCAAGGAACTGGTTCAGTGTAGCAAAATGATGCTGATTGCTTCCTTGATTCCCTTGACTTCCTTGATTGGGCTCTTGGAGAATTTGCATGATCAACTGTGTGTTTGCATTGGTTGCGGCCATCACAGCTTGCCATGCCACCGGAGGAGGTGGAGGTGGTGGCGGATCAGGATTCGGAGTCAAGCGCGTTGGAGGAGCCATCCTGAACAGGTTGACATCCATTAGCACATAGGTAGACAAATGAAGCTGAAACCAACGGAATGAAAATTGCAACATAAAGTCTTCACATCCGAACAAAATGAACGAATGCATATCTCTTGAAGTAGTCACATATCCATAAATTGTGAAGCCACGTAGAATGAAGGTAGATAAATAAATCAACAAGGTACGGATCAAGAACGAATAATCGGTAAGAAATCCCAATCTCAAACCAATATCTGTGGAAGAAGAACTAGAGCTACGAGAATTCCCACCTATGAAACTCCCGAAATTTTCCGGTTATGCAATCAGGTGTTGGGGATACAGGGGAAGCATAATATCTCACCCAAACTAGCAAATCCTACATCCAGCTATATCCATCCTTCAACACATAACCAAGAAACCTTCGGAAACCATCTACCTCAACCTTCGAAAAGCATCCGTTATACAAGTTATGGCGATACTCCCAAACTCCCGCCCCAGTACTGGGTGGCTTCGAGGTTATCTCACCAATGAACTGCATAAAAGAGATTTTCGATGTCGGTGAAAATATCTCAAGTATTCCAGAATTGCAATGATAAAATTATGATGAAAACACCTCAGAGCTCAACTCCCTGGGACACTTACACTAAACCCCTGACAGGAGGCACCAAGACAATGTTCTCATCATAAAACCATCAGAACGATTCCAAGATACTCGCGTGATCCTAAAAATTTTTTTAGTGAAATTCGAGAAGAGAAGAGTCAAAACTCTACGTCAGGATGCCTTACCAGAGCTATGAGGAGACTGGGAAGTAAAAAGAATTCCTAAGCTCTCCGATATATAATTCCTAAATGACTCAAAACATATTTCTAGACACAACTCGGCTGCTAAAAACGATCAAGCAATGGGGCTCCTAAGGTCGGGGAAGGCTCTGATTACCAACTTATAACGCCCTCGATGCGGCTATAGCTCCCACGTGTCGAGGCACGACTTAGAGACATAACCGCATTGAAAGCAATGTCACAAGTTAGGCAATCATCACGACATCCCATGTAATATAAGTAATAAAGGGGAGATACATAGTTGGCTTACACTCGCCATGTCACATCAAAGTACATAAATAAAATACATCATCCAAAACACTCATGGCCCGACTACGGCGCCAAAATAGAAGAAAATCCAACATGCGACACGGTCCCGATCACCCCCAAGTGGGCACCACTACTGATCATCAGGAAAAGACACGTAATATCACTGAGAGTCCTCGTCGAACTCCCACTTGAGCTCGTAATCGTCACCTGGAGCGGAATCACCTGGACCTGCATCTGGAGTAATAGTATCTGTGAGTAACAGGGACTCAGCAATCTCGCACCCTTGCGATCAAGAGTATTTAAGCTTATAGGAAGGGGTAAGACAAATATATGTGGAGCTGCAGCAAGCGACTAGCATATATGGTGGCTATCTTATTCGCAAAAGAGAGTGAGAAGAGGAGGCGAAGCGCGAGCGAGAAACTAGAGAGAGAGCAACCTGCGCAAACATAACTCCAACACCGTGTCCACTTCCCAGACTCCGCCAAGAAGGGGCCATCACGGTAACACACACGGTTGATCCATTTTAATTAAATTAAGGTTCAAGTTATCTACAACCGGACATTAACAAATTCCCATCTGCCCATAACCGCGGGCACGACTTTCGAAAGTTCAATCCCTGCAGGGGAGTCCCAACTTAGCCCATGACAAGCTCTCACGGTCAACGAAGGAATAGACCTCCACCCGAGACATTCCGATCAAACTCGGGATCCCGGTACAACAAGACATTTCGACAGGTTAAAACAAGACCAGCAACACCGCCCGAATGTGCCGACAAATCCCGATAGGAGCTGCACATATCTCGTTCTCAGGGCACACTCAGATGAGCTCTCCATACAACTAAAACCAAACCTTGAGTTTCCCCGAGGGGGCGCTGCACAGGACTCTAGTTCGGACCAACACTCAGAGGAGCACTGGCCCGTCGGGGGGCTAAAATAAGATGACCCTCGGGCTCCGGAAACCCAAGGGAAAAAGAGGCTAGGTGGCAAATGGTAAAACCAATGTTGGGCATTGCTGGAAAAGCTTTAATCAAGGCAAACTATCAAGGGGTTCCCATTATAACCCAACCGCGTAAGGAACGCAAAAATCCGGGAACATAACACCGATATGACGGAAACTAGGGTGGCAAGAGTGGAACAAAACACTAGGCGAGAGGCCGAGCCTTCCACCCTATACCAAGTATATAGATGCATTAAGATAACATAGCAATATAATGATATCCCAACAAGTAAATAAATGTTCCAACAAGGAACGGCTCCAATCTTCACCTGCAACTAGCAACGCTATAAGAGGGGCTGAGCAAAGCGGTAACATAGCCAATCAACGGTTTGCTAGGACATGGTGGGTTAGAGGTTCAACATGGCAATTGGGGGGCTGACAAGCAAAAGGTAGGCATCGTATCATTGGCATAGCAAAAGAGCAAAGCAAACTAGCATAGCAAAGATAGTAGTGATTTCGAGGGTATGATCATCTTGCCTGCAAAGCTATCAGAGTTGACTGGATCCTCAAAAGCAAACTCAACGGGCTCCTTGTTAGCGAACTCGACTCCCGGCTCTACCCTAACAAGACAAACAAGCAACAAGGATACAATCAACCACGTGCAAACTCAAACAATAAGATGCAAAGATGGTATGCTATGCGGGATGCAAAATGCAAGATATGACAGGAAATGCATGAACCTGGCCTCAACTTGGAAAACCAAGTGTGCCACTGGAAAGAGGGGATGAAATCGCTTGAAAACGATATAAAGAACGCCGGAATCGGAGTTACGGTTTGGAAATGGCAAGCGATTCAAATATGACACCGGTCTGCGATTTACAGCAAGTAGGCATCAAAATGCAATGAAATGAACATGCTACAGCCACCAAACATGACAACAAAATACATGGCAGGGAAGCATTCAAGATGCTTAACAAAAGACTAGCACTGAGCCACGGTCAATTCATCCATTATGAGGTTCAAACAGGCATGGCCAAAACGCAAATGCAAAACAGATTCAGACTTAGTGAAATTAACACTTGTCTGAAATTTCAGATCATGAAGCCCTCTTCGGAGCAGCAAAACAACATGCTACAGGACCTGATTAAGACAAAGAAGAAAATGGCATGGAGCTACTCAACAAGCTTAACAAAAGTCCCTAAGTGACCTTGGGCCAAAAGGGATCACAAAATATACTAACAAGCACACGAACATAGCTAAAACATAATCAGTTTTCAGACTTAGTGAAAACTGAGACATGCTGAAATATAACTCACGAAGGCATGTAAACGAGCTCGATGCACTCACCACGGTGCAAGTCATGGCAAGACAAGCATATATCCATTAAGAAGGCACAAAATTCAAGCTAGACATGGAAAGAACAATGGCATAGCATGCACGGATCAACTACAACATCACCGACAAAATCGCAAACAAGTTAACGATCTGCCCAGATTCACAACGAAGCAAAAGTAGAGCTCGATTGACTCAAGCTAGGGTGCTCCATAATTGCAAGTAAAGACATGGATGGATAGAGCATAACAAGATTAACAAAACTCCTTTACTGATCATCCTCAAAAGAGGCACGGATCACTAGGAAACAGCATGAACATATGGCATCATGAACTAAATAATCCCAGACTTAGTGAAAACTAATGTCCCTGAAAACAGATTTACCGGGTGCCTCACTTTGCAAGCTTGTACAAGTCACCACTCACATCACAAAAATTCATGGGTTGCACCTCTGGAAAGATAACAAAATCCTTAACAAAACATCTATAGGACTCGCAGGCATAGCATGCACACAACAATCATGGCAAAAATGACAAAAGTCTAAGATGAACTAGCAGATCTGACAATTAACTCACGAGGCCTCCTTCTAACAGCATTTCGGGCATCAAGATGAACTCAAACGAAAATGATGAAATGGAATGAAATGATGTACTCGTCGAGACGAACATTTTGATATACTATATGTCCAAAACGGAGCTGCGGATGCGGAGATATGGCAGGTCAAAGTATGCACAAAAATTAGGGTTCGGGGGAGAAAAGTCAACCGGATCTAGATCTGGATCTGAGATCACTGTAGCAGCACTGTTCACCGGCGCGACTCCTGAGGTTGGCCGGCGTTGCGGACGACGACATCCGGAGTTGAAGGGGTCGGAGGAGGACGGCGGGGTCGGGCGCGGGCGGCGGCCGGAGCGGCGGTGCGGCGAGCGAGGAGGTCCGGCGGAG
>NC_041386.1:450780703-450793691 GCF_002162155.2 Triticum dicoccoides
ACCCGGGCGCCTCAGGCGGCCGGAGATGGCGGCGCGGTGGTCGGGGGCGGCCGGCCACCGGAGCTGGGGAAGACGGGCGGCGGCGCGGGCGAGCGCCTCGGGCCCTGTCGGCGAAGGGGAGGGCCGGCCTTGGGCCCTCGCGGGCTGCGGCGGGCGGCGGTGAAGTGGGGCTCCCACTTGCCACGTGGCGGCACGGAAGAGGGCGGCGGGATCCAGACGTTGTCCGGCTCCGTCCGGACACGTCCGGCGGCGGCGGAGATCTGTTTTTTTAAGGTTTCGGGGAGAGGGGAGATCCGAAAACGGAGGGGGTGTATTTATAGGCATAAGTGGAGCTAGGAGAGTCCAAATGAGGTGCGGTTTTCGGCCACGCGATTGTGATCGAACGCTCTAGATGATGGAGCAGAGTTTGGTGGGTTTTGGGGCCAAATTGGAGGGGTGTTGGGCTGCAACACACACGAGGCCTTTTCGGTCCCTCGGTTAACCGTTGGAGTATCAAACGAAGTCCAAATGATACGAAACTTGACAGGCGGTCTACCGGGAGTAAACCAAGGCCGCATGACAAGTCTCGGTCCAATCCGGAAATGTTTAATCCCCACACACGAAAGAAAGCTAGAAGTGACCACCGGAGGAGAACAAAGCGTCGGAATGCAAAACGGACAACGGGGAAAATGCTCGAATGCATGAGACGAACACGTATGCAAATGCAATGCACATGATGACATGATATGAGATGCATGACAAAGAAAACAACACACGGAGACAATGACCCGAACCCGAGAAATAAATATAACTTAACGCCGGAAACGGCAAGAGTTGGAGTACAAATTGGGAAAGTTATATCCGGGGCATTACAAGGGGGCACCCCAAAGAGAGAACAATTGATCTCTGGATCTCTTAGCCGTGTGCGGTGCCCCCCTCCACCATAATCCACCTCGATCATATCATAGCGGTGCTTAGGCGAAGCCCTGCGTCGGTAGAACATCATCATCGTCACCACGCCGTCGTGCTGACGAAACTCTCCCTCAACACTCGGCTGGATCGGAGTTCGAGGGACGTCATCGAGTTGAAGTGTGCAGAACTCGGAGGTGTCGTGCGTTCGGTACTTGATCGATCGGATCATGATGACGTATGACTACATCAACCGTGTTGTGCTAACGCTTCCGCTTTCGGTCTACGAGGGTACGTGGACAACACTCTCCCCTCTCATTGCTATGCATCACCATGATCTTGCGTGTGCGTAGGATTTTTTAAGAAATTACTACATTCCCCAACTGTGGTATCAGAGCCAGGTTTTATGCGTTGATGTAATATGCACGAGTAGAACACAAGTGAGTTGTGGGCGATATAAGTCATACTGCTTACCAGCATGTCACACTTTGGTTCGGCGGTATTGTTGGATGAAGCGGCCCGGACCGACATTACGCGTACGCTTACGTGAGACTGGTTTTACCGCCGTGCTATGCACATAGGTGACTAGCGGGTGTCAGTTTCTCCAACTTTAGTTGAATCGAGTGTGGCTACGCCCGGTCCTTGCGAAGGTTAAAACAGCACCAACTTGACAAACTATCGTTGTGGTTTTGATGCGTAGGTAAGAACGGTTCTTGCTAAGCCCATAGCAGCCACGTAAAACTTACAACAACAAAGTAGAGGACGTCTAACTTGTTTTTGCAGGGCATGTTGTGATGTGATATGGTCAAGACGTGATGAGATATAAGTTGTTGTATAAGATGATCATGTTTTGTTGAAGTTATCGGCAACTGGCAGAAGCCTTATGGTTGTCTCTTTATTGTATAAGATGCAAGCACCAAATAATTGCTTTACTTTATCGCTATGCGATAGCAATAGTTGAAAGAGCAATAGTTTGCGAGACGACCATGTGATGACACATTGATATAGATCAAGATGATGGAGATCATGGTGTCATGCCGGTGACGATGGAAATCATGACGATGCTTTGGAGATGGAGATCAAAGGCACAAGATGATGATGGCCATATCATGTCACACATTTTTGCATGTGATGTTTATCTTTTATGCATCTTATCTTGCTTTGACTGACGGTAGCATTATAAGATGATCTCTCACTAAATTTCAAGATAAAAAGTGTTCTCCCTGAGTATGCACCGTTGCCAAAGTCCGTCGTGCCCAGACACCATGTGATGATCGGGTGTGATAAGCTCTACGTCCATCTACAACGGGTGCAAGCCAGTTTTGCACACGCAGAATACTCAGGTTAAACTTGACGAGCCTAGCACATGCAGATATGGCCTCGGAACATTGAGACCGAAAGGTCGAGCGTGAATCATATAGTAGATATAATTAACATAGTGATGTTCACCATTGAAAACTACTCCATTTCACGTGATGATTGGTTATGGTTTAGTTGATTTGGATCACATGATCACTTAGAAGATTAGAGGGATGTCTTTCTAAGTGGGAGTTCTTAAGTAATATGATTAAT
Organism: Triticum dicoccoides; assembly: GCF_002162155.2. NCBI lineage: Eukaryota > Viridiplantae > Streptophyta > Magnoliopsida > Poales > Poaceae > Triticum > Triticum dicoccoides. The sequence goes on from NC_041386.1 coordinate 450,783,164, forward strand.
TGAACTTAAATTTATCATGAACTTAGTCCCGGTAGTATTAGCATATCTATGTTGTAGATCAATTGCTCGTGTTTAGCTCCCCTATTTTATTTTTGATATGTTCGTAGAGAAAACTAAGTTGAAAGATGTTAGTAGCAATGATGCGGATTGGATCCGTGATCTGAGGTTTATCCTCATTGCTGCACAGAAGAATTATGTCTTTGATGCACCGCTAGGTGACAAACCTATTGCAGGAGCAGATGCAGATGTTATGAACATTTGGCTAGCTCAATATGATGACTACTTGATAGTTTAGTGCACCATGCTTAAACGGCTTAGAATCGGGACTTCAAAGACGTTTTGAACGTCATGGACCATATGAGATGTTCCAGGAGTTGAAGTTAATATTTCAAGCAAATACCCGAGTTGAGAGATATGAAGTCTCCAACAAGTTCTGTAGCTAAAAGATGGAGGAGAATAGCTCAAGCAGTGAGCATGTGCTCAGATTGTCTAGGTACTACAATCACTTGAATCAAGTGGGAGTTAATCTTCCATATGAAATAGTGATTGACAAAATTCTCTAGTCACCATCACCAAGTTAGTAGAACTTCGTGATGAACTATAGTATGCAAGGGATGATGAAAATGATTCCCGAGCTTTTCATGATAATGAAATCGATGAAGGTAGAAATCAAGAAAGAGAATCAAGTGTTCATGATTAACAAGACCACTAGTTTCAAGAAAAGGGCAAAGGGAAAGAAAGGGAACTTCAAGAAGAACGGAAAATAAGTTGCTGCTCAAGTGAAGAAGCCCAAGTCTGGTCCTAAGCCTGAGACTAAGTGCTTCTACTTCAAAGGGACTGGTCACTGGAAGCGGAACTGCCCCAAGTATTTGGCGGATAAGAAGGATGGCAAAGTGAACAAAGGTATATTTGATATATAGATTATTGATGTGTATTTTACTAGTGTCGTAGCAACCCCTCGGCATTTGATACTGGTTCAGTTGCTGAATAGTAACTCGAAACAGGAGTTGCAGAATGAACATAGATTAGTTAAGGGTGAAGTGATGATGTGTATTGGAAATGGTTCCAAGATTGATATGATCATCATCGCACACTCCCTATACTTTCGGGATTAGTGTTAAACCTAAAATAAATGTTATTTAGTGTTTGCGTTGAGCATGAATATGATTGGATCATGTTTATTGCAATACGGTTATTCATGTAAGTTAGAGAATAATTGTTGTTCTGTTTACATGAATAAAACCTTCTATGGTCATACACCCAATGAAAATGGTTTGTTGGGTCTCGATCGTGGTGATACACATTTTTATAATATTGAAGCCAAAAGATGCAAAGTTGATAATGATAGTGCAACTTATTTGTGACACTGCCGTTTAGGTCATATTGGTGTAAAGTGCATGAAGAAAATCCATGTTGATGGGCTTTTGGAATCACTTGATTATGAAACAATTGATGCTTGCAAACCATGCCTCATGGGCAAGATGACTAAGACTCCGTTCTCCGGAACAATGGAGCGAGCAACAGATTTGTTGGAAATCATACATACTGATGTATGTGGTCCGATGAATATTGAGGCTCGCGGCAGGTATCATTATTTTCTGATCTTCACAGATGATTTGAGCATATATGAGTATATCTACTTGATGAAACACAAGTCTGAAACATTTGAAAAGTTCAAAGAATTTTAGAGTGAAGTGGAGAATCATCGTAACAAAAATAAAAGTTTCTACGATATGATCGCATAAGTAAAATATTTGAGTTACGAGTTTGGCCTTCAGTTAAAACAATGTGAAATAGTTTCACTACTCACGCCACCTGGAACACCATAGTGTAATGGTGTGTCTGAATGTCGTAACCGTACTTTATTAGATATGGTGCGATCTATGATGTCTCTTACAGATTTACCGCTATTGTTTTGGGGTTATGCTTTAGAGACGGCTACATTGACATTAAATAGGGCACCATCTAAATACGTTGAGACGACACCGTATGAACTATGGTTTGGCAAGAAACCTAAGCTGTCATTTATTAAAGTTTGAGGTTGCAATTCTTATGTGAAAAAGTTTCAACCTGATAAGCTCAAACCCAAATCGGAGAAGTGCATCTTCATAGGATACCCAAAAGAAAATGTTAGGTACACCTTCTATCACAGATTCGAAGGCAAGATATTCATTGCTGAGAATGGATCCTTTCTAGAGAAGAAGTTTCTCTCGAAAGAAGTGAGTGGGAGGAAAGTAGAACTTGATGAGGTAACTGTACCTGCTCCCTTATTGGAAAGTAGTTCATCACAGAAATCTGTTCCTATGACTACTACACCAATTAGTGAGGAAGCTAATGATGATGATCATGTATCTTCAGATCAAGTTACTACCGAACCTCGTAGGTAAACCAGAGTGAGATCCGCACCAAAGTGGTACGGTAATCCTGTTCTGGAGGTCATGTTACTTGACCATGACGAGCCTACGAACTATGAGGAAGCGATGATGAGCCCAGAATCCGCGAAATGGCTTGAGGCCATGAAATCTGAGATGAGATCCATGTATGAGAACAAAGTATGGACTTTGATTGACTTGCCCATTGATCGGCAAGCCATTGAGATTAAATGGATCTTCAAGAGGAAGACGGACGCTGATAGTAGTGTTACTATCTACAAAGCTAGAATTGTCGCAAAAAGGTTTTCGACAAGTTCAAGGTGTTGACTACGATGATTGTTTCTCACTCGTATTTATGCTTAAGTCTGTCCGAATCATGTTAGCAATTGCCGCATTTTATGAAATCTGGCAAATGGATAAACAAAACTGCATTCCTTAATGGATTTATTAAAGAAGAGTTGTATATGAGGCAACCAGAAGGTTTTGTCAATCCTAAAGGTACTAACAAAATATGCAAGCTCCAGCGATCCATCTATGGACTGGTGCAAGCATCTCGAAGTTGGAATGTACGCTTTGATAAGTTGATCAAAGCATATAGTTTTATACAGACTTGTGGTGAAGCCTGTATTTACAAGAAAGTGAGTGGGAGCACTACATCATTCCTGATAAGTATATGTATGACATATTGTTGATCGGAGATAATGTAGAATTATTCTGCAAAGCATAAAGGAATGTTTGAAAGGAGTTTTTTTTCAAAGAAATACCTCGCTGAAGCTGCTTACATATTGAGCATCAAGATCTATAAAGATAGATCAAGACGCTTGATAAGTTTTTCAATGAGTACATACCTTGACAAGATTTTGAAGTAGTTCAAAATGGAATAGTCAAAAAGGAGTTCTTGCCTGTGTTACAAGGTGTGAAGTTGAGTAAGACTCAAAACCCGACCACGGCAGAAGATAGAGAGAGAATGAAAGTCATTCCCTATGCCTCAGCCATAGGTTCTATAAAGTATGTCATGTTGTGTACCAGACCTATTGTATACCCTGCCCTGAGTTTGGCAAGGGAGTACAATAGTGATCTAGGAGTAGATCACTGGACATTGGTAAAAATTATCCTTAGTAGAATAAGGATATGTTTCTCGATTATGGAGGTGACAAAAGCTTCGTCGTAAAGGGTTACGTCGATGCAAGTTTTGACACTGATCCAGATGACTCTAAGTCTCAATCTGGATACATATTGAAAGTGGGAGCAATTAGCTAGAGTAGCTCCGTGCAGAGCATTGTTGACATAGAAATTCAAAAAATACATACGGATCTGAATGTGGCAGACCCGTTGACTAAACTTCTCTCACAAGCAAAACATAATCACACCTTAGTACTCTTTGGGTGTTAATCACATAGCGATGTGAACTAGATTATTGACTCTAGTAAACCATTTGGGTGTTTGTCACATGTCGATGTGAACTATGGGTGTTAATCACATGGTGATGTGAACTATTGGTATTAAATCACATGGCGATGTGAACTAGATTATTGACTCTAGTGCAAGTGGGAGACTGAAGGAAATATGCCCTAGAGGCAATAATAAAGTTATTATTTATTTCCTTCTATCCTGATAAATGTTTATTATTCATGCTAGAATTGTATTAATCGGAAACATAATACATGTGTGAATACATAGACAAATAGAGTGTCACTAGTATGCCTCTACTTGACTAGCTCGTTGATCAAAGATGGTTAAGTTTCCTAACCATAGACATGAGTTGTCATTTGATTAACGGGATCACATTATTAGGAGAATGATGTGATTGACTTGACCCATTCCGTTAGCATAGCACTTGATCGTTTAGTTTGTTGCTATTGCTTTCTTCATGACTTATACATGTTCCTATGACTATGAGATTATGCAACTCCCGTTTACCAGAGGAACACTTTGTGTGCTACCAAACGTCACAATGTAACTGGGTGATTATAAATGAGCTCTACAGGTGTCTCCAATGGTACATGTTGGGTTGGCGTATTTCGAGATTAGGATTTGTCACTCCGATTGTCGGAGAGGTATCTCTGGGCCCACTCGGTAATGCACATCACTATAAGCCTTGCAAGCATTGAAACTAATGAGTTAGTTGCGGGATGATGTATTACGGAACGAGTAAAGAGACTTGCCGATAACGAGATTGAACTAGGTATTGAGATACCGACGATCGAATCTCGGGCAAGTAACATACCGATGACGAAGGGAACAATGTATGTTGTTATGCGGTTTGACCGATAAAGATCTTCATAGAATATGTAGGAGCCAATATGAGCATCTAGGTTCCGCTATTAGTTATTGACCGGAGACGTGTATCGGTCATGTCTACATAGTTCTCGAACCCGTAGGGTCCGCACGCTTAAAGTTCGATGACGGTTATATTATGAGTTTATGTGTTTTGATGTACCGAAGGAGTTCGGAGTCCTGGATGAGATCGGGGACATGACGAGGAGTCTCGAAATGGTCGAGACATAAAGATCAATATATTGGACGACTATATTCGGACATCGGAAAGGTTCTGAGTGATTCGGGTATTTCCGGGAGTACCGGGGAGTTATGAGCATTCGTATTGGGCCTTAATGGGCCATACGGGAAAGGAGAGAAAGGCCTCAAAGGGTGGCCGCACCCCTCCCCAAGGGCTGATCCGAATTGGACTAGGGAGGGGGGGGCGCCCCCTTCCTTCCTTCTCCTTTTTCCCTTCCCTTTCCTTCCCTCCTACTCCTACTACTTGGAAGGGCTCCTAGTTCTACTAGGAAAGGGGGAATCCTACTCCCGGTGGGAGTAGGACTCCCCTAGGGCGTGCCATAGAGAGGGCCGGCCCTCCCCCTCCTCCACTCCTTTATATACGGGGGCAAGGGGCACCCCAAAGAGAGAACAATTGATCTCTGGATCTCTTAGTCGTGTGTGGTGCCCCCCTCCACCATAATCCACCTCGATCATATTGTAGCGGTGCTTAGGCGAAGCCCTGCGTCGGTAGAACATCATCTTCGTCACCATGCCGTCGTGCTGACGAAACTCTCCCTCAACACTCGGCTGGATTGGAGTTCGAGGGGGCGTCATCAAGTTGAATGTGTGCAGAACTCGGAGGTGCCGTGCGTTCGGTACTTGAACAGTCGGATCGTGAAGACGTATGACTACATCAACCACGTTGTGCTAACGCTTCCGCTTTCGGTCTACGAGGGTACGTGGACAATACTCTCCCCTCTCGTTGCTATGCATCACCATGATCTTGCGTGTGCGTAGGAATTTTTTTGAAATTACTACGTTCCCCAACAGTCTAAACTAAGCAGATGACATATTTGATGTATAAAGTAAGCAATGCAAGACACCATATGCATGATATAACCAACATCAGCATGCCAAGTTAGAGCGAAGACCTCAGGGAGTAAATAGGAGTTGTCTTCTCCTTCTGAATCCCCCTCAGAACAGATATCTTCCTCTCGATTACAATCCGAAATGCATGGAGGGGGGCTGCCTTTGCGCCTACCATGGAGCGACGTCTGCATGAAATTTTATTGCCACACAAGGCTCGTCTCTTTTGCTCTACATGTTCAGTTCCATTGTTTACAATAACTGTCATGCATAGGAATAAAACATAGTGAGATTATGTAAGGAGTGCATGCAGAAATCCAGAGTGATGGTAGCAACCTGTGGATAGACCCAAAACCAATAATAGCAGGCAGATAATGGCTTCAGTTAAAAAATACAGATAATGGCTTCTTTACTGTTTGTTTCCCACCCAACATGAAACTCATAGTAGACACCGGGGATTAACCAGATAGTAGATAGATACTATTGATAGCGGCCCGATATGTACCCCACAACCATTTAAAAACTCATGTTTGACCATTAGTTTGGAGCTGACTCAGAGTCTAATCGGTGAACAGGACGATAAAGTAGCATGTAATATTAAGCGATGCATAACGTAAGCAGACACGAAAGAGTGTGACCTCTCTTGCGGACCCGTGTAGTTCTCGAGGTCATCTGCTCGGTTGATGATGGTAGTGCAGTTTTCATGGCTGCCAGCGGTGGGGAAGAAGATCTGAGGAGGCGAAAGACAGTCTGGAGGCCGGATCCCTTCTGTGCTGGACCCTTCTGTCGTTGGAGCAGCTGAGCTGGGGTGGACGATGGCACAGCAGGAGCGGGACAATCCACGCAAGGTTTTCTTTGACAACTATCTGTAAGAGAAGTAATTCTGTAAGGGCTCATTTGAATTGGAGGATTACAACAATGCAGGTATAGGAAATAGACAGGAATAGGATAGGAATGCACGTGCAAGACAGAGAATTTAAAAACACAGGATTTCTGCCAATCTGGGTGTTTGATTCACAACAATTGGAATATCACAGGATGCAAAGAAGCATGGTGAGATTAAGTCAAACCACAAGAAAATGTATGGTTATAATGCTATTATGCTACTATATCTTAGTCTTGTGCTTCATGAATAGGAATTTGAAAAGGAGGACAAGTGAAAATTAAAATTCCTATGTTTTTTCTTTCAAGGAGACACTAAAGGAACAAATCCGTGTGCTCAGTGGACAATATATATAACATGTAGAGTAAAAAAGAGATGCAACAAGTGTACAACCTCTTTGGCGAAGCCATGTCGATCTCAACGTGATTGGGTTGGCTGGTGAGGATGCTCCGGCTGACTTGGCTGTCGAAGGAGGGGAAGAAGATCTTAGGCGTCTGGAGATGGAGCCCGAGTTACTGCTCCGCTGTGATGGAGGGTTTCGTCGTTGGAGCAGCTCCGGTGAGTTGTACGACGCCGAGGGTGAAGTAGGACAAGAAAGTCAACGAACAACGTTAACCTGAGTGGAATTCTAATAGCATCTCCAATACATGACGTAAAATACATAACCACAAAGTGCTAGATGTAAAATACATTAGCCGCTCATCTCTGAACTTAACTGTCAAAACTGAATTTAACTGTCGAAACTAAACTTAACTGTCGAAACTAAACTTAACTGTCGAAACTGAATTTTGTTGTCGAAACTGGACGCACTAGCAAGGTGAGGCTACACGTCGGTCGACTGACTTTTTCATCTCTGGTCAGTCGATTTTGCAGCCGTTGGATACGAAATCAAGGGCTTGCGGTTCATCTTCAACCTCCACCCCCTGAGCCGGCCAAACAGTAGCACCCCGCCGCCAGCGGTGCGCCACCCCGCCCGCCCCAAAAACACTCCCACCGCCGCGGCCATCCCTCTAGGCCCCCCGTGCTAAGCTTTTTCTCTGGCGATCCCCACGCCACCGCCCCACCACCGCCGGCGACCACCGCCCCCATCCTGAACCCTAAGATAGATAGTGGGGTACCTCTCCGGTGAGCCCCCCTCCCCGCTGCGGCTGGTTCTTCCTTCACCCCGGCGGCATCGGAGTGAAGTGTAGCTAAATCAGAGCAGCATCGCAAGCAAGAGCAAGAGCGAGATCAGCAGCGCGAGCAAGAGCAATAGCAAGAGCAGACCAGGCAGGGGACTGAGAGCAAGAGCAGAGCAGCAGCGCGAGCGAGAGCTAAAGCATCATCAGGTCCTACTGATGTGGACGTCACCGCCGAGGGAGCGACCCCGTGGAGGAAGTGGCCGGCGATGCCGCCATGGATGAAGCCGCGCCGTGTCGGCTTGGGACCGAGCGCCGGCAGCACCGTGAGATCGAATCAAGAAGAAAATGCGGCGATTAGTGTACAACCTCTTTGGTGGCGCCTATTAGGCCGCATCTTCATCTGAGGAAACGGTGATGATGATGCTCTTCCGATGGTGCAGGTGAAGACGGAGGTGTGGGAATGGAGGTGGCGCGAAAGACGAGGGGAACATCGGGGCAGCTCCTTGGAGGTGGAGGATGGGGTGGCCGAACCGGCAGGACGATGAGATCGACGACGGATCCTCATCCGGTACAATGGATGAGGGACGTCGAGGTGTTGCTGTGGACGACGTTGTCGGGGAAGAGGCTCCGGCTGGGTGGCGGACGAAGCAGGGTGTGGGGTTTCGTCGCGGGTTTTCGCGGCCTCGGTGTACGAATGGGTGGGCGGATGGGATGGTAGTGGGGAACCATGGCTTAGACACGCGCTTGTCCGAAATGTGGGGTAAGTTACGAAAGTACCCCCACCGATTTGAGGCGGTTCTTTCGGTTCAGGGGTACCACGGGCATTTCACGTGTCGGGATTTCACAGGAGGTGGGAGTTTTCGCGCGCGTTGTAATTTCGTAATAGCAAGGCGCGGGTTGAGATGGAGGGAGTTGTCCGAGCACAACGACACAAAGATATATCTTAAATATTTCGGGCTAACAAGGCGTGGGTTGAAATTTCCGGACAAGCCTGACGTGTATTGTACCAAATCAATGCGCCCTACAAATTTCATTCAAAACTTTGAATTCATGTTATGTTCAATTAAAATATTTCGCTACGTGTATAATGCATGCAACCTACTACTCAAATGAATGTTTTAGTGCATTCCAAACGTATATACTACCGCTTCAATATGAACTAAATTTGAATTTGTTTCTCTATTTGAATAAGATCTACAGTAATGATTGTTGTGAAGTCAAAGCATTTGAATTCGTTTCTCTGTTTTAATAAGATCTACAATCATCATTATTGTCAAGTTAAACCATCGTTTGTGTATTATCTTCACAGCACACCACATGATTAGTCTCGAGTTACATATGAACTATGTGTACTATATGAACTGGAACTAGATTTTTTGAATCCACTTTATTTTGATTTCAAATCACATTACATTTCTAGCTCTATCTAGATCTTCATAATCTAAACCATGTCTCATATGTATAATGTGTTTATCACATTATGTATGGTGCCCCGCCCCCTACGCCTACAAGTATATAGATGTGAGTTGCAAACACCACACATTACCACAAATTCAAATAAAATGTGAGAATGTTCGATATATAGTATTTTTTAGATTGTTCAATATTTAGTTGTAAGCTGCAAACGCCACACATTATCACAAATTCAAATAAAATGTGAGATTGTTTGATGTATAGTATGGTTTAGATTGTTCGGCATTTAGCTGTGAGTTGCAAACACCATGCATTATCACATTATGGTATAACATGTGCACAACACGTGTATCACCGCTATATTCATGCATGCAATGTTTAAAACACTATGATCTCCTATTCAAATATATGAATCCGCTTTCATATCAAATTATGATCTTTGTTAGTCTCTTACACCCACACAATCCTCTAACCTTTGTAGCTACCACTAACTTTCTCTCGTGCATGCACATGCCCTCCTCGTCCCCCCCCCTCCCTCGGCATTCTATCCACCGGGCACATTCATTTTTTTCTTTAGGTCGTTCTCCCAGAGTCTCCACAACTCCTTTACGACACACACCGATCGATAAACCTCTCCAGCGATGCCTGCCTACAACATACAAACACACCTTCAATCTCCTCCTTTATGTGTCCTTGCCTCGTGTCTCTCATACGGTCAGACACACGTGTAAACTCTCGCCCCTCTTTTCATCGCTCTCTCACAACTGCACACTCCTCCCCCTATCTAGCTAGTAGTTGGGCCTCTTGCACCACCTCCTAGCTCCATTCTCTCTGTCTATCCGTCTCGCTGGGCCTTATTAGCCTCTAACAAATGGACGTACACCGACCGATCTCTCGCTATACATATAGCTAGCTAGGTCCTTATAACTCGTTTTTACCCACACGTCAATCGATCTACCTCATTAGTTGTGTCTCTCCCTTCCTCTGGCAAACAACAATTGATCTACCGATCTAGTTAGGTTTGCTTACAAAACACATGGTTCCCCTTCATCATCCATGGATGCGTCCCGACAGATCTATCACGCACAGGCACACACAGAAACACATCCCCACTCTTATTGATAACATTGCAGTTCCACCCTCAGTTTGTCTAGTAGGCCTCTCCCACCATCTTCGAGAAGCAACTCCATCACCCATCCAACACTCTACCCCTCTCCCTCCCTCTCCCTCCCTCTCTCTCTCTCCTTTATCTCTCTCCCATCATATTTCCCGTCCTTCAGTTATGTACGGATGTCGACCGATCTCCGTCAAGACATAGCTGGGTCTCTCCTTCTCAACACATATACGAGTCGTTCTACCTCTATAGTTAGGCCTCTAACTACCCCTCCCACCAC